>NC_048413.1:19879054-19886735 GCF_013103735.1 Etheostoma cragini
CCCCCCCCCCCCCCCCCACACACACACACACACACACACACACACACACACAAAATAATTCCACCTGTTTAAGACAACAAACCCAAACCAAGCATTGAACCAACCAGCTGCGTTGTTAAACCATTCAAATCCCAGAGACAAACCTACCATTCTGTTGTGATTCATCAGCATTTTACAACGCAAACAGCAGGGGAAGATGACGTGACAGAAAGACACGGATGGACAGAGCAGGACTGGATGAGAAAGAAAAAAAAAGTGAAAGTTCACAGCACATGTAGCGGTGATATAACGCAACGTCCCATCCTTTCGTGAGCCGGGCCCTCGCTGTTCAAACAACTTTTTACAGTCCCAGGGAGAACCAAAAGGGAGATGGTATAATGCTGCTTTCCTCTGTTAATACCTGTGTTCACAGGCTTGTGAATGAACCCTGTGTACACACACAAATGCTGTTTCCTGGTAAAACAGAAAGACAAAGAAAACACTGTGGATGGACGGCAGGAAGAGAGATCAGAGGAGGGGGACAAAGGGAAATTGTAACGAGGAACGAGAACCTAAGGGACTTATTTTAATGAATCATGTGAAGTCAGACTGTAAAAGAAACATTTTGTATAGTGCCTTTTTTTTAAAACACACTAGTGAACCTCTCGGCACACAAACAGTGTTCACAGGTGAAGGTCATGACTGAGAGGTTTGGTTCAGAAGAGGGGAAGTTGCCATTACGAAATGTGGAAGGATGCAGATGTTGGAACTATATGGTTGAGAATTTGATTAATTCACCTTGCCAAACAAATTTTTTTTTCATCTGTTAAATGGAAGAGCAGCTTTAAAAGAAGTCATATGCCCTCACAGCCCATCCAAATCTAATTTCAACCCATTCCTGTGAAACATAGCTGCAGCTTTTTCTTTATTCTTTGGACTTTAAAGCATTGAACTACAACAGTAAAGTACATTACTTTCACAATCCTATAACATGAGACCTTTAAGGCCCATTTCCTCTAGCAAGTCACAGAGGAGTGAAGCTCAGTCAAGGATTGCAGCCAGGCTTTGTCCACTGTGGGTTGAAACTCTTAAGCACTAACAGGATTGCTTTTAGTAGATTCCATGAGCACCATGTTCCTCTAGCACCATCCTCAGGCCAAAATGTCTTCTAGTAGTAAAATGTGTTGAGTAAATTCATGCTCTTTCGATCGCTCTCACTCATGGCTAGGACAATGTAAGCTAATCTGGTCTCTCTTGTTATAATTTATCCAGCTCTTGACCACTGTTCTCTGCTGTGCGGTACTACTTCTCCGTCTTTCTTTGCAGCCGGCTGGAAAGGGGAAGCACCAGAACAAACCAACACCAAAAGACTCTTTGTCCCCCAGCGTCAGACAACACACTTGCACTCTTTCCTCCCTTTGTCTGTCTACCTCCTACGTACGCCCAGCATGTGCATGAGTCTTTCCCGTCTTCAGCTTTCAACAATGCTTCATCTCTGTGCCTCGGCCCACACATCAGAATACCGCGGTGGGACGCCGTGAACTTCTCCCTCTATCTGGCTCATTCATTGTCTCAAACACCCAGTCGCCTCTGTCTCACTCCTCTTTTCTTTATCTGTCACTTCCTCATCAATGGTCTCTCTCTCTTTTACTCATTCTCCATCATTTCTCCCTCCGTCTTTTAAATTGGTGACCTCATCCAACACCCACATTACAGTGACTTCATCAGGCAGCAGCTGCAGTCAAGGCCGCAAAGTGTTGGTAGAGAGGACAATTAACACCCGCGGCTGTGTCTGGGACACGAGGGTGAGATTACTGACAGGAAACTTCTGGAAAATATCAACTACCTCAATGTCTCATCTCGGGCATGCACTTTTTCAAAATCAGCATCTGTGAATTTGATTTGTCAATAGTATAAACTGAAGGAATGCCCACTTGTGTTGTCTGGGAAGTGAGAGCAGTGGGACTGTTCAAGGCCAATATCAAGTCTCAACAATGTCTTCACATATGTCCTTATTCTTTTGAAACGAAGAGGAAGACAGGGTTTGTTTGTAAAAACAAAGCATTGAAATCCAAATAGAGGAAAGATTAGGTAAACAATTGTCTGGTGAGAAGATGTAAATATCTGTCAAGCAAGAGTTTTTTCTCAAGAGTTGATCTCGGTGACAAGAATTTGAAAACGACAGGAAGAGATTGTTTTGTCAGATCTTGTCTGTAGCTGTTAAATTGGCAGAAGGGTTAGAGTAGATTATTTGTTCGGCCAGTCCTGTGAGGAAGGTGGTCAAGAGTTTAAAAGTCCTATAACATGCTTCTTTTTGGATGCTTTTATATAGGCCTTAGTGGTCCCTTAACACCATATCTGAAATCTCTTTCCCAAAATTCAGCCTTCGTGCAGAGTTACAGCCACTAGAGCCAGTCCCACAATGAGCTTTCCTTAGTATGTGCCATTTCTGAGTCTGTAGCTTTTGAGGAAGAGGGGGGGGGGGGCAAGGTGGAGGCTGTGGGTGGGGCCTTGACCAACAGCCATGTTTGTTGTTTGAAAGCCATGATGTTTCTCTCTCTCTCTCATGGGTGGGCCGAATTCTCTGTGCGGGCAAAGCAGAGAAAGGGGAGGTAACCTAGCCACTTATGACATCATGAGGGGCAAGATTCCAAATCGGCCCATCAGAGTTTTTATTTTATCAAAGACAGAGCAGGATACCAAGGGCTCAGTTTACACCTATAGCCATTTCTAGCCACTAGGGGACCATAGGCAGGCTGGCGAAACATATTAATTAAAAAAAAACTGGGACCTTTAAATTAAAGACTCCAGATGAGGTTTCAAATGGTCTGGATATTTTACAGCTATGCAGTGGGTCTGTGTGGTCAACGCTTTAATATATATGTAACACTTGAAAGCAACTGATGATGTGGCCACCAAGAGGGTCTCACTCATTGAAATGAGTAGCATTACAGTTTGTTAAAGAGATCTAAAACAGCCATATACACATACATATTATAAAGCTGGCACGATCAAAGGTCAATTTATTAACTGAATGAATGTTCAGAGAAAAGAAAATCAGTTACAATAGACACATACTGCCATCTGCTGGACAAACAAATATAATTTACTGATTTTACTAATATAATTTATCATTGTGGGAAAATAATTAAAATAAACGACTTTTGACACATTTTATAAGTAGCACTGATTGACCAACCATGAAAACTATAAATTAATACAGGTTTGTAAGATTGTATTAAGTTCTTTGATTTGAAAATGTTTTTACAAAATTGGGTACATTGTACAAAGAGAAAGTATTTTTGTTGTAAAAAAGGCAGTGGTGTGTTTCAGACTGGCAAATGTTGTGATCATGAAATAATTTATCTTCTTTTACAGGGAAGTTCATCCGCAGCAGAACTCCTTCAGTCTAAGTGCACGTGTGTGTGTGTGTGTGTGTGTGTGTGTGTGTGTGTGTGTGTTCTCAGAGATGCTGGTGCAGCCAAAGCACTGTGTTGAGGAAGCAGTCGGCCTGTGTGTCCACTCTGGACAGAGAATGTCCGTCTTCTGGAAACCACAACAGTCTGCATGGACAAACAGACGATTGGCAGAGCTAAAGATCAGTCCTAATAATTATTACTAGTCTTGATGAGGGGGAGGACAAAATAATAGGAATGCCTGAGCTGAATTAAAACCTCTGTTGTGTTGGATCCAATTGTCCAGGTGTGTTTACTGGGTGTATTTAATGTATGTATGTTGTACCTGACAGGTGAAGCTCTGCTCTTCAGTGCTTTGTAGAGCTCGAGACCCTGGTGAGGAGACACTCGCCTGTCTTTGGCCCCCAGCATTAGCAAGACTGGAGCCTTGATCTACAAATAAACACACAGATAAAATCACTGTACATTCACATTTACAAACACACACAAACTTACACACACCCACACCCACAGTCTCTTTATGAAACAGACTCCTGAACTTTGCTCCTGTGTCTAGATACGTAGTCTCACTTTGCCAAACCCTCCTCCAAGGCACGGTGAAGGAGGGTCTGGCTACTCAACACAGCATTTGGGGAAGGGAAGAAAACGTGCTCTGGTTTAATGACATTTCTTTAAACCAATCAGAATGGTCATAAGCGGTGCTAAACTCCGCACAGAGCCGCCGCAAAATAGTCGTGCAAGAGAAAACTCAGATTGGACAGATAGTCTAGCGAGCTGTCTCACTTTTCCATGCAGAGATCTGAGGAGCAGTCAATAGTCAATAGTCATAACTCCACAGAATTTTACATTCCAACACAAAGAAAGCGAAAGGATACGGAAAATACATGCATCCGGCAAAATTCCCTGCAGCACCGGAGCAATCCCAAAAGTCGAACACAAAGGATATAGACTACTAGATAAGTAATGACTGAATTTTCTACAATTTGCTACATGGAAACGTATTAAAAAACATATGATTTGAACCTTTTGGCCTATTCTCTAGAAAGGTGTGCGAGTGTCTGACCTGAGCAGCATGTGTAATGGGGGACTTCTGTAACATGGCAGCCAGGGCTTCAGCAGTAGGTATCTGGTCATATGAGTACTGAAGACCCACACTGGTGTAACGCCTGGAGAAGCAGAGAGAGGATAAGTACATTCAAATGTTTGGCTTTGCAGCGAAGCTAAAGCTCATGTGTGTACAGTACAATTTGTTGTGTTTGTGTGTATGTGTCTCACCAGTCTACTATGTCGCTAGTGCCCAATAAAGTAGCAGCATTAATAACAGGGTTCCTGGCCGCACACGCTCTGTAGAATTTTGGGTACTGACCAACCAGATGACAAGACAGGAAACCCCCGTGAGAACCACCAATCACAGCCAGTCGTTTGGGGTCAAGGGTGATGTCCATCTGCAGCGCAGTGAGCACCGCCGTCTGGATAAAGACAGTTATTCATATTTTTATTATAGTTTTTCGTTGTTTTTTTCCCAAATGTGTTTGTTGACTCTCAGTTTGCTACTCACATCATGTTTACAGTGTACAACAATTATATAGAACCCAGCAAACACTTTTCACATTGTTCTCCCTCCCATCACCCCAACCCGCCCTCTGAATATAAACATAGAAATTACATATATGCCACATATGTAACAGAACATATGAAATTTATATAAGAGAAGAAAAAAACATTTATACATATACACACACACACACACACACACACATACACTATATACAGTATATAGAAACAAATTATGAAATGGATTCAGTTGAATGAATAAATAATATAAATAAAGAATAAAATAAAGATAAAGCGTGCTTCTCCTGTCAATATTCAAGATCAGAATGCTACCCTACTCCCTCAGAGCTTGTTCCTGCTGAAGTAGTCCACCATTATTAAAGCTACATTGTGTAGGAATTTCTCCCATCTAGCCTCTTGCGCCACGCAGTTCAAAAGGCCTTATTGCAGCTATGGTAGCCGTCGCGCTTCAAAAAGTGAAAGCGTACAAAAGGCCGTCTATCAGCCGTGGTTGTTGGGGTGCATGTAGTGGCACAGGCGCACTCTTCACACCACAAACAACACGCACGCCACCCGATGGAAAGGAGAGAGAAATAAAAAAGAGACTGCATCGGTCCGGAGGATAATTATCTTTTTGGAATTTGGTGTGTGTGTCCGAAGCAGCTCCAATGTTCACTCTTTTTTCTGATGTCCCCAGTCTTTTGCTTTTTTTTTCAAATTTTAGACTCCTGTTCCTGAAATTTGGATCTTGGATACATGTGGTCCTCCGTGTCTCCTTCTTCAAACTTGCAGGGGCCAGGAAGCGACAATGCCCATTAGCAGCAGCTGTGAGTCAAACGCAGAAGGCAGAGCAGTATATCCTGTATGTCCCTTACCGGCCAACGTATTTCAAGATGACGCATGACTATGGAGAGTCTACCATAGTTCACGCAAGCGTAAATGTAAAATCTCACGGCAATAGGAATACTTGGAATTGATGGTGGTGATCAATATTCATGAAAGTTTGTGTGTGAAGGGCAACACAGATTTTGATGAACTAAACGTTACACAATGTAGCTTTAACATTGTGTCTCAGAAAGTACATAAAAGAGTTGTTAATGGACAAACACGAGCGACAAAAAAAATGTGCCAGCCTTCTTTATTTCAAAGATTTTTTTTATTCTAAGTTTTTTTTTTGCCATCCTTTCTCTGGTAAGGACACTGTGTCAGCCAGTACCTGCACATCTTTAACATCCTGGCTTCCAATCTGACCAATCAGGGACAAAATGCTGTCCTGGCCGAACCCTGTGGATCCCCGGTAGTTCACTAGATAAACAGACACAAAGAGGGACAGAGAGGGAGGACAGCAACCTCAAAAGATTAATGTGAATTTCGGAGGATTACTGTTTTAGTTTTTTTTTTATACTGGTTTTCAGCTAAATCAAACAAGATCTTAGTTTAAACTGTTTTTCATACAGATTTAATATACCCTTAAACAAAAAAGACAAAGGCCACTTTTAAATCAAACTACATCCTCTTGACATGCAAAATGCAAATGAGGCCCCATCTCCTTATCAATATAGTTCAACATTTTGGGAAAATATGCTCATTCGCTTTCTTGCGGGGAGTTAGACAAGAAGATCAATACCCCTCTCATATCTGTGCACTAAATACAGCCAGAAGACAGTTTAAGTGTGCTAGTGTTTGTCCATGTTATGAGTGTGTGTGTGTGTGAGAGAGAAACAGAGACATCTCACCCATGAGCACAGCAAAGCCGAGTTTAGCCAGTCCAGCTGTGGTACAATTCCATTCTGCTGCAAACTGGGAGTGGGGGCCACCTGGGGGAGCAAAAATAAAAGCATAATGTAAATCAAGCAATATGTTTCATCCTGCAAACAGAAATACAGCAACCACACAGATAAGTAAACACAGACCATGGATGAAGACGACCAGAGGTGTCTTGGTTTCACAGAGGGGCGGGGACGGTTTAACCAGGACAGCCCCGAAGTCTAAACCAGCTGATGAGAGAGAGAGAGAGATTCTTGTCGTAGCAAGTTTCACATCGGAATAGTGATAGGCATTTTGACCCACTGTTACCCAGTGGTGTGTGTGATAATCACAGTAGTGTGGGTTGTCCTCCTCTGGTGGAGGTGTTACATCTAGAACTGTCCAGTGGAAGTCAAACGTCATGACGGGCTCCTGCAGGGTTCGCCAGGTCACATCCTCACCTGCTGAAGGGAGGAAACCCACCCTCTGCACACACGCGCACAGACACACAATAAAGAAATCCCATGTAAATGAGCATTTTTATTGGACTAATCTTGTTTAACAATGCAGTAAACTATATTTGAACATAATACAGTGTGTGTGCATTCAGTCTGACCAGAGTGGGAGGTGTGTTAGGGCTTGAGCAGCAGACGACCATCAGGTCCTTCTGGACCGTCAGCAGCTTCCAGCTGCCATAAAGTGAAAAATCAGAGAGACCTGCAGGGGAGAGGTTACAACAAAGACAGAAAGAAGTGATGAAAGAAAGCCAGAATACGATAGACACAGACCAACGCAGAGATGAAGGTCTGTTTTTTTAAAGGATTTTAAAAAGCATTTTCCCTCCTATAAATTGTATGGGTGTTGAAGATGTGTTCAGACCTTATTTATTAAAATCACAGATGTACACCTACCGGCCACTTTATTAGGTACCCCATGCTAGTAACGGGTTGGACCCCCTTTTGCCTTCAGAACTGCCTCAATTCTTC
>NC_048413.1:19886835-19919071 GCF_013103735.1 Etheostoma cragini
TGATTGGCTGCTTAGAAATTAAGTGTTAACAAGCAGTTGGACAGGTGTACCTAATAAAGTGGCCGGTGAGTGTATATGAATGCAGAAGATGCATTTTAAATAAAAGATTCTACTTTGAATAGTTAAATTATCTTAATTGTTAGTGTTCTTACTAGCTAGCTACATTCAGTTCTTGTGAAAAACATCTTCACGTGAGCACTACTTAAATATATATCCAAACTAAAATAATTTCTATTGATGAAATGCATTAACCTATACATCGTATTTGTCTTTAACTTGGTGTCATCTTTGGTGCTCAGTGCATGCTCCTGTGGTGTTTCTGCAACTTTTGACTTTTATTTTGAAATTCCTCAATTGGATGTTGGGGGCAACATTCAGTCTGTTGGTCTTGATGTACCTTCCTGTTTGCTCTGGTGCTCCTGATGATGAAGATTAGAAGGTGGAGGAGGAAGAAAAGGAGGAGGAGAAGGAGGACAAGAAAGAGGAGGAAGAGGAGGAGGCGGAGGAGGAGGAAGACATGATGACAGAGGAGAGAGAGGAACAGAGTGAGGAGAGGGAGGAAAAGGAGCAAGAGAAGGAAAAAGACAAGGAAGAAAAGCCGGAGACGAGGGAGGATGGGGAGGCCAACATGGGGAAAAAGGTGGTGGAATCAGAGGAGAGAGGGGAGGATGAGAGAAAGCAGAAGGAGGAGGAGGGAAAAGAAGAGATGGAGATGAGGACAAAAGAGAGAGAGGAGGAAGAGGAGGTGGTGGTGGAGGAGAGGAGGGACTCTTACTATCAGAGAGGGAGGTAACTTTGTTTAATCTTCGGTCAACCATAAAGAGATCCTGAGAGAGAGAGAGAGAGAGAGAGAGAGAGAGAGAGAGAGAGAGAGATTCATAGAAAGTGTTACAATGATGGACAGGACATGATGAACACAAAATAATGAATGCAGAAAATCTATTTAGTCACTTATATTTAAAGGACTATTCAACATTTTGGGAAATACGGGTATCTGCTTTCTGGCCGAGAGTTAGATAAGAAAATCGATACGTAGCAAGACCCAGGAGTTAATTAGATAAGAGTCTAGATAGAGTTTAGATAGATTAGAGGGTAGTGATAAGAGTCAAACTATTCCTTAAATGGGTGGTTATTACCTTCCCGTTTCTGCGAGCGCTGCTGAACACCACTCTCTGACCATCTGCAGACCAGCAGCAGGGCGGCAGAGCTTCATACACACCTGCAAACTCCCCTGAAACAAAAGGAACATGGTTTTTATTACGCTAGGCTTCCACCAAGCACCCCACTCTCCCTATCAGCTCTTTTATCCTTTTTCGTAAACACCTTCAATTTTACTGGACAACTTTAGTTTATTTAAGAAGTATCAGCCTCCTAAAACATGCCCATAGACAATAATACACCAAACAGGGATTGCAATTATACACAAAGCTAAGAATAATGAGCAAGTTGCTCTGGATAAAAGATAATAGAAATGTAAAAATATTGTACAGACGTTTATTCTATTGTGCCAAGCTGAGGTATTTTCAAGTTATTAATGCAGACGACTTGAAAATAGGTGACGCCATGCTAGCGGCTCTACGAGGCTGTACGTGGGCACAGTGGTTCTTTGAGCTAAATGCTGACGTCAGCGTGCTATCATGCGAGACAATAATGTCAATAATGTTGACATGCTAATGTTTAGCAAGTTTTTACCATATTTACCATCCTAATTCAGCATGCTAGTATCCTAGCATTCGCTATTTGCACATAAAGTACAACCGAGGCCGATGTTATCATTAGTTTTGTAGGTATTCAATACTAAACTAACTGATTGAGCAAAATAAAATTTTGATCTGACGATGAGCGCGCACCACTAGTGTGACAGAATGGAACCTACCAGTCCGTGGTCTGTTAACAACATCCAGCAGTGTGGAGGTCTTCCCGCTCTTCAGGTCTAACTGTGGAGGATTAACAGTCACCGTTTACAGAAGGAAAACACAGATACACATGCACACACAAACGCGCACACACACACACAAAGTGTACCTGCTGCAGACTGAGGCACTGGTTGTGAGGACCAAACACTTGACCCTGCAGGTAGACCAGCATGGACCCATCTGGACTCAGCCTGGGACAGGACACCGACAGGTTGTCCCCAGACAGACACTCTGGTTGGGAGGGAGGAGGACGTACGGGGATCGGATGAGCAGTGTGGAGAGAATGTGTGAGTGTGATTCATTGAGAAAGAGACAAATGTGCTCACCACAGTTTCCATCCAGGTCGAGTTTAAATAACGCTGACCTGAAACAGAATTTTAAGAGAGAAACAAAATGAAACGCAAACTGGATCTTCTTTCGTTTCAGCCCTGCTACACGAATAAACTAGATATTTTGACTCAAACTAAATGTTTAACATTGTTTCGGCCATTTATGCTCAGTTGCTGCTGTTTTCTATTTTGAATCAGCACATCTTATGATCAAGAAATTTACCTCCCCTGCCACCAACATACTGTAGTAGTACTACTAATAATAATAATGATAATTTACTGATATCATGTAATGTGACCATTTTTAGTGGGTTTGTATACAATGTGTTAAAAAAAAGAGATTTTTCTTAAGTGCCACTATAATTTATGTCATGTTTTATGTATATATATATTTTACTTATCCAATTTAAAACTTGTGATTTTCAGATATATAAACAAACTTCACTTGACATTATTTTTTTGTTAATTTTGGTGCTAATGTTTTCACGCCGACACTGAATCAGTAAACAAAGCAGATACCTAACCTGCGGTTGGAGCAAAACCTCAGTCCGAGTCTGAAGGGTTCGTGGTACCAACCAACGAAAACCACTGACTGACTGCAAGGAGCCCACAGAGCCTGGAGGACAGCACGCACGCACACGCGCACACACAAACACACACACACACACAGAAAGATTTCAATCAATCTGCATTGGTATTTATACTTAAACTATACAAAAGCATACTGGGATTTAAAATTCACACTTGACCTCTACACACTAATAATCCTGCACTGTCAGGGAAAATTGCTGAAAGCACTTCCATCCTCACCTGTCCAGGTGAGACATCGGGCGGGACATCCTGCAGCACAGTAACAGAGCCGCTCTGCAGATTCACAACACAAATCACCGGGACACTCTTATTGGTCAAAGCCTCACCCCAGTCTTCACAATACACACTCCTGTCCTGTTTGGGCACAATAACAAACACAAGTGACAACTTAACACTTTTCTGTGAAGTCAATGACATGAATGTCATTTTCAGTGTTATTCGGAAAATCTTGTATCCTTCTTTTGGATTTACAATCTGCTTGATATTCCTACCTTCCTGCATGCAGATTCCCCTTCAGGTGATTCTATTGATGTGTTCTTGCGCTTCTCAGCTACATACAGCAGTTTGTTCTCACACTCCGACCATGACAGACAGCCAAACTGAGCTGCGAGCGCGCACGCGCACACACACACACACACACACACACACACACACACACACACACACACACACACACACACACACACACACACACACACACACACACACACACACACACACACACACACACACACACACACACACACACACACACACACACACACACACACACACACACACACACACACACACACACACACACACACACACACGTCTTTAAATAAATACATGAACATGCAACAATGCAGGGTGCAACCGCCTGCTCCCTTTATAAAAGTGGAAAACACTACATGAGGTGATGTGACTGGGTCAGTGATGCTTAGCTAGTTCTTTCATGTTGGCGCAAACAGAAAAACACATGTGTCTCACCGTCATCGTACACTCGGCCGTGTTTGTTGAGAGCAGTCAGGTTGAGGCATTTCCTGAGGCCGTGGCGGTCCCATATCTGAACAGCAACAAAGCGTAAACAACGACAGTCTGTCAAGATGTTCAAACACTCTTCTTACTCTTCTTCTGCAATCTACTGTTCTCACCTCAAGGAGCTGCTGGCCACTTGTTTCCCTGACAACGGCCCTCAGGGCTCGAATGGGAGAGAGTCCACTCAGTAACCTGAAGAGCAGAAGAGAAATAAAAACTCTTGGTTAAAGGCAAACTCAACACCAGACTGAAGACCAATGCTTCACTGACTAAAAGTTGAACAGTTTAAAAGGTCCCATGGCATGAAAATGTCCCTTTATGAGGATTTTAACATTAATGTGAGTTGCCCCAGCCTACCTATGGTCCCCCAGTGAATAGAAATGGCGATTGGTGTAAACCGTGTCCTGGGTATCCTACTCGACCTTTGAGAAAATGAAAGCTCAGATGGGCCGATCTGGATTCTTGCCCCTTATTATCTCATAAAGGGCAAGGGGTTACCTCCCCTTTCTCTGCTTTGCCCACCCAGAGAATTTGGCCCACCCATAAAAGAGAGACATCATGGCTTTCAAACAAGCAATGTGGCAGTTGGTCAAGGACTGGGTCTAGTGGCTGTAATTCTGCACCAAGGCTAAATTTGGGGAAAGAGACTTCAGATATGGTATTAGAGGACCTCTAAGGTCCACATGAAAGCATCCGAAGAGCACCATGTCATGAGAGCTTTAACAGTCAGTTAAATCTCTGACCACACCCAGTATCACTGATGTAAACTGTAGCCACACCCACAGTGATGTCCTTCTACATCACTGCAGCCCGGCGAGAAGTTAAAGCAAATGCATGGTTTTCAGCTGCTTTTATGTTGCTCTTTAACCCCAAAATGGATATTTTTTTTGCTGTTGTTGTTAATTATATAATTATTGACATCATTTTAAAAATTGTGATTTGTGACTGGTCTGGAGAATAAATGGTGAGACTTTATAAATGATCATAAAATTTAACAAATGAAAACAAGGTGTACAGCCATTTTGTCAACAATGACAAGCATAGAACCAAATGTTCTTATCTTATGCATTATTTTGCATTTAAAGTTGTAATAGAAAGTGAAATCTCAGGAGGATTTTAGGGTGTGTGCATGTACTCACTCTCCAGAAACAGGTACACAGGGTCCTGGTGGAAGGACAGTTATGATGCTCTGGTGGTCATTGCTGTCTGTGATCAGAGTCCACTGCTGCGAGTAGCGAAGTCTGGAGCCTCGGACAAGGTCGCTCTGACTCCACTCTGGATGTGCACACGGTGAGAAGTTTTCCAAGTTGGGTTGAATAAAGAGACCCTCGATTAATTTAATTATTTACACCTGTATGATACAAACATGTAGACACGCAAGCCCAAGAGGTACAAATCTTCAACCTCATGTCTACACATGTAATTTATGGTCTTGGCCAGTAAATGCAAACTTTCTGGTTTATAGATCATAATTAGTCTATCAAAGATACATAGAAATATTTTTTTACAAATTCATCTTCTAGTAATATTTACTTATCAAATTGTACTATTATATTAACTCAAATCTATGATTATGTTTATCATTCAACTTTAAAATATCTTACCTTAGATATATGTTTATGGTAACTATTTAATAATGAGGATGCATGCAAAAACCTTCCATAGTCATTTTGCTTGAATCCGTGGTTATGAAGAGGACATGAGCGTCCTTCCCTGAACACACAATTCAATTCAATGACAACTGACAACAGTCAGGTTGAATGGTATTTTCCCAGAGACAGATGGGTTCACTAAGTAATCGTTTTCTAAACCCACCCTCAAGAGATTACTGGATGGACCTAAAGAAAAGTGAAATAATTCTCTCTGTTGTCTGTTCCTTTCAACATGTTTTTATATTGGACAATTTGATGAACTTTGCAGACTTCAGCAAAGCTTTACACATTATACATACACCCCATGTGTCATTATGTGTGTGTCATTGAGTGAGTGAGTAAGTGAGAGAGTGCTTATGTTATTGTCTGCATCTTAGGACTGTATGTGAATGTTTCCCTGTTGTACTATGTGTCATAATGCTAATTAATTTGAATTTGAAAGAGCGAGCAGCTCACCAGCAGTCACGGTGTAGGTCCGGAGCTCTGGAAGCTGCTCTTCACTCACATGAGCAGAAACAGGCGCAGGGAGACCGCTGACCTCCCCGTACACCCCGATGACTTGTCTGGTGTCCATATGCGTCCGCTGCCACACACAAACACACACACACACACACACAAACACAGCTCACGTTAAATCCTTCAACTGTCTATGATTAAATCCCCAACCTGTCACATTTGCACGGTCAACACGAGAAGCTTGGACAAGTGCAAAAGTCATGCATCAAGCAATTAAACCGTTAGCAGCTGTTCGGAAGGTTAAAGTAGTCACCAAGGCTCGGTTTTAGTGCAGTTCCGTTCATGAATTTATTTATAGTATCGCCTTCCCGGGATCTGATACATTTCACAGCATGTTTTAGTCTTACTTTTACCAGCGCCTCCATGTTGCCTTGATAAATGGACGATACCAATTTGGTTGGTTCGGAGGGGTGTAGTAGAAAAACACGTGGCCGCACGGGTGTAGCAGAGGGTCAGAAAAGTGATCCTTTTTTATTAGTAATTCTACCGTGTAATGTCATGATAGTGTACTTTCTTGAACCTTTAGTTACCAGCAATTCAACAATTTAATGTACATTGTCCGTGCTAATTTCCACTCTAGTCTTCTATGAGTGCAGGCTTAACTTTCTCTCAGATGTATGAGTGAGTCTTGGTTAAACATTTGCGACTTATTATTCACAAAAAGTGGCAGAGCAGAATACTCAAGCTATGGCAAGAAAAAAAATTGTAGACAACTCTAGCTGGTGTATTCCATATGTGTAAGGGATAAATTCACAACAATGAGGTGCTCCAATTTTTTATCTTTCCTTGTCTAGCTGAGAAACTGAACAACATAACCTCATTGTATCTTTTCACCTCGGTTTAAACGTTTAATATGATCAAACTTAAAAATTTCCATGGCTTTTGGTTACACAAACTTTGTCCAAAATTTCAGAGAATTATTCAAAAAGAAAGCGGTCATGCCTTTCCTCAGGCAAACACTGACCTTTCTTTACCATTACCATAGTGGTGAAATCCCATTACTTTCTATCTTAACAATCCAACTAAGTTTACAATGTCTTATTTATTTTTCCAACGGATCCCTTGTTCCCCAAAATCTAGTTTGCCCAGGACCAAAACAGCTACATCACCTTTCAGATCTATTTTTTTTTCAAATACAAAAGACACAAAGAACACACTTAAATAGTCTTTATTTCATTTGATCCATCTTCTGTCCGTGTGCCGTAACACCAGAACCACAATGAGACCGTATAGCCAAGCTGTGATAAGAGAGGCCAGTTGCTTTACTTCATGCAGGGGATCAAACCTGGTTCAACAATAGATTGTGAAACTTGATGACACGTTTTCACCAAGATAATGAAATTCCTAGCAACTATGAAGTGTGCTTTTTAATTTCCATATAAACACACAACTGACCATTACAAACACCAGCAAACTTCTGATAAGCAGCTCTGGTTAGTGGCCTGTGGGTATTCACTGCTCATCAGAGGGAAAATTCTTTAAATGTATTCCATGATTCAAGTACACAGCTTACCATAAATCCCTTTGTACAGTCTATCTGCAGTACATGCACATGAATAGATTGTATGACCCACCAACCCAAATTTAAAAATATACATGAAAAAAAATTTAAATTCATCTTATCGGTATCCCATCATTGTGTATGTAAACAGTTCTTAGCATTTTTAAGTTTCCTAAAAATCACACAGTACTGTTCCTTTAATAAGTTAGAAGGTAAAATAAAATTACCCACCAAAAATGGTTAAAACTTTTTTCTTTAAAAAAAAGTAATAATAATACAAAGATGACAATATGACCTCTTTAATTAGATTTTTTTTTTTTAATTAGGCACCTTCTTGTTTGTGTTTTATTTCATGATGTAAAAAAAAAAAAAAAAAAAAATCAATTAAAAACACTCACAAAAAAAACACACGTTTTCTTTTAGGTTGCATTGTTCGTAAAGTCAGTTTCTGGTTTGGCAGTTAAAGTAGCCACTCTGGGTGGAAAAAACAGGCGACGACTGAGCGAATAACAAGGAATATTTAGCTCAGAGGGGCGCTCAAGTGTTTTTCCAGAATAATGAAACGGCTCTTTTTGGCTTTGTGTAACAGAAGTTGATCTAACATTAAACTTCAGAGACTAACCAGGACTGATTGTGTCCAGGAAAAGCAGCATTATGTGGAAACTCAAGTCAATAATTAGGATTAAAAAAAGACTTGACTAGGCTGTTCTGCCACCAGGCAGCAGTTCAAGCTGAGTATCAGAAACAATACCCATCAGCACGAAAGAGGGTTTCAGTGACTGTAACATGGACGGCTCCCACAGATCTCAAATGTACCATAAAGCTTCAAAATGTTTTAGTCTTACAATGACACTTCATTCTATACTTTCTCTATATTTCTATTGATAAAATTAATTTTAAAAAGATCATTTTGATATCTCAATCCCACGTAAAAAATGTTTAGGGTTGTTTTACAGTTCATATCCACTATGAGGCCTCAGAACAGGCATTTGTTATACTGTGAGCATTTGTTGTTGCAATTCACTGTGAAAAGCAACTGCCTGCGAGGAGGAACAGTAAATTGCCTTTTCCTGTAGGGGCCCCATTTTGTAATTGTTGGACATCTCGAATCTGAAATTTTATTTTTTCAGGTTAAGAGCACAAAAGGAAAAAAGCCCTGTTTAGAGTTTGTTGAATCTTTGTGCATCTGGCAACTGAAATGTTGAAGGCATTATTTCGTATCCATCTCATCCATTCACTCAATCCCCGTCAATCTCTCACATGACATCAGCCCGTTTGTCCCGGACTTTGTTCCTCTGTTTAGTCCTGGCCTTAAAGGCAGCAGAGTTGAAAAGATGCTGTTAAAAAAAGGTAAACAGATTAAAGCAACAGTTTTCTTATTCCACAAACTCTTAATTAATCAACTCTAATTACACCGATTGCCGTTTTTATTTTTATTTCGTGGCATCTTAAGCCAAACAAAGACGTTGCTTAAATGCAAGACAGGGAAAACAATACTGAAAAATGCAATCGCAATCACACACACTCAAGATCAGACTGTTCCAGTGTGCAGGTTAAGATTAGAGGACATAAGGGATGCAGTTACCTTCTCAAATCGAGAGATCTTGTTGCCTTTGACAGTAGCGTCCAGGATGAGTGGAGGGCCGAGGCCAAATATGTCTCTCAGTAGTGGGTTGAACTGCACCAAAACACACAAACGCACACTAAAATTAACAACATGGGTTGTAGACAGAAAGGTCATAAGGGAGTGATTTTGGTGTTTTGTGTTTATATTATGGCAAAACCTTCCAACATTAAAACAAAATTGTAGGAAAACCAATGAGTGGATCACTATATGTATATATGACAGCTTTAGAAATAAACTATTCACCTTCGACATCTACTAAAATATGGAGAATTACAGTGGAAATTCAGTTGGCTAAAGCGTAAAATCATCTGCAGACCAAAAACCTTATTTAGCCTTTCCTTTCTAATTTGACTTTTTATTGGTTATATTTTGCAGTACTTTAGTGCCGTTTTTCTAAAACACTGGATGTATTATTAATTGTTGCTTAACTTATTTATACAATTCTAATAGCGAGACAGTAGGATTCGCCCACACGTGTGTTACATATGCAGGTGCGTTTGTTGTGTTTGAGTGTTGACTGTCATTGTACTCCACACAAAATTACATCTGGTGTGCCTACAACCTGCTGCTGAAATTGTTTTTTGTTTTCAATTGCAGACGTGAGCGCAGTCCCGATTTAAGACACAAAAATTGGTAATACTTTAAGGTGGCAAAAACTATGTGGCACAACAATCCCATAACCAAGTGACAAAATGTTTTCCACCTTCTCACGCAGACAGCAGCAATCAAAACCACTTGCAGGACTACGTGGTCACAAACTGAACAAAATTCCTCAGAGAACACACCAAACTATTTCTCTGGACTGCACTGGTTTCAGTGGGTTTCCTGACCTGTAGATGGTGTCTGACTCCAGACTCCAGGATCTCTTTGAAGGCATCGTAGATTCTTCTCCTCATCCAGCCGTCGATGTAGACGCTCTCCATTCCAAACTGGATCTTCTCCTCGGTGAAGTCCTCACTCTGCGGGAGAAAAAAAAGGGAAAAAGTCAAAGACAAGGCGGATGTGCAAAACTCCAAAATGCAAAAGACAAACAGTTCAGAGACTAATTCACTAACAATTTACCTTCTTCACAGCAAAAATGTTGACTTGTCATAGCAGGAAAAGCACAGCTGAAATTGATAACCTTAACGATGGCTTAATTCCATCAAATGTCCCAGTAAGCTATTTCTTTCGGCCTCTCCTAAGTGGAATGCAGCCATCATTAATGATTTTGAATACACCTGTGGTTTTCCAACTATGACATGCCAACATGTCTGCCATATGCCATGTCTGCTCTACAGAAATACAATCATTAATTACAAATATCATTGTTGCAGCAATAAAACATACCTCTATGTAATGTAGCACCTCTCGGAAAATTGAGCGCTGTTTCCGCCGGTCGTTCTTGGCTCGGTGCTTGTTGCTATCTGTGGCTAAGCTCTTTAGACATTGAGACAGACCTTCATTGTCCTCCACCTCAAATTCCTACACACACAAGTTACATTATTGTAGCACAGAAATATAACAATAAAACCAGAAACAAACTTAAACCGTAGATATGAGTATAATGGTAAAATCAGTATGCACAACATTTGTTTATGTGCCTGCTCCCTCAGGGGAGTGTGTGTGGGGGGGGGGGGGTGTGCGTGTGTGTGTGTGTACCTCGTCTATATCTCGTCCCAGCTCCACCAGCAGGGCGATGGTCTCTCCCACTGCTATCCTGTAGTTGACGTCACTGCTCTGCAGACACGCCTGCAGTTTGGGGAGGTGACTACAGGGAGGGCAGAGGGAGAGACTCACTGTTGGTTACACTAGTAGTCACCGTTAATTACTTTTTACTCTAGCAACATTATCATCTAAATGAAGCTGAACTGAACTAAACGGTAGGATAACTATACTTCTTAGTCCCCACTGCTGCATCCATTGGTTTAGAGTTTTTCTTATGAACACATGTTTCACTCACAGGTCAAGAAGCACAGTCAGTCTAGATGTAGGGCAGAGGGTGACCAGCAGTGACCAGGCCTGCAGGGCGGCGCTGTGGAGGCCTGGACTGCCAGGTTTGGGTGTGGGCAGCGTTCCGTCTCTGTTGGGGTAGGAAGACATGAACACGCTCTCCAGAAGCGCTAACGACTTGATCAAATCCTGGTGGAGGATCAAGTGTGGAGGGGTTGAGGGGGGAAAAATAGGCAGAGAAAATGTGATGTGGAATGAGAAAGACATACAACTATTGTTAAGCTGTTGCCATATCATGAATTAATATCCCAGATACTAATAGATAATACAGCCTTGGACCAAGAGCCACTTTCGATTGTCGTTAGATATACTTTGGTTTATGCATTAGGTGTAGAGGTCAAACAGTCAAATATTTTTTTTGTGGTGCCAATATTTCCCCATACCAGCCTAGCAAGAATTATAAGTTTCAGACGTTAAGAGCAAATTGTTCTTACCTCTCCTTCTTCAGCGGTAGAGACATAACAGCACAGCCCCAAAGCTCTGGCACACTGATGGGGACACATGCAATACATTCAAATAACCAGGCAGACAAAGGGAAGCTGTAATTCCCCTAATGCAAACATTAAAAAACAGAACACCATTGCAATAGAGTTGCTACCGTGATCCTAATGCAATTTTATTTTCAAATAACCTTGTCAACCCTTAAGCTGTTATTCTGTCCTGGTTTATAAATATTCTCTGTGCATAAAAAACCTATACAGTGATAAATAACCTGGTTAATATATGGTCTATAAGCTGGCAACAAAAAATAAAAATGACTATATATTTTGTGCACATGGGGCGACCACTAGCTCATCCACTAAGAGTGTGCACCCCATGTAGGCTGAGTTCTTGGCAGCGGCCCCGGTTCGATTCGGACCCGCGGCCATCACTCAGTCCTATTGGCCTGTATTTGTTGCTGCAGAGCTCCTAAATCTGCGAGTCCAAAAAGCCTTCTGTTAATGGCACTGGCTAATGTTACGTTTCTATGTCTTCAGTTGGTTTCGAAAGTTGACACAGTGGGCAGAAAATAGTCACGTTGCTGATTGAGATTTAAGCTGCAGTCCATGTGACTTTTTTCTGAGGTTTATACTGTATGTGACTACTCACACTCTGGCGGGCTGCTATGCTGGCAGTGTTGTCAATCAGAATGGCGGTGAAGATGGGGCGAAGCAACTTGAAGCCCTCCTCTGCCTCGTCTCCACCCCCAAGCTGGATACAGAGCAGGGTGAAGACTGTGGCCGCTGCTGCCTGCTCCTCCACACCGCCTGGAGGGAAAATACTGTTTTTATTTGTTTATTTGTCTGCAGTTTGTTATTGACTGTTTTCTGCTCCACTTTGGGAAATAGAGAATGATTTTTTTTCTGTACTAGCAGTTCAGGTAAGACAAAACAGGGCTCCAGACTAAATTTTACTAGGAGCATTGTAGCCCCTAAGAAAAAAAATGTAGATGCACAAGCAGAAAATGTAGGGGCGCACAACTTAAATCGACCTTCAGTTTTTCCCATTTCCCCTAACTGTTCTACTGATAAATGCTTTGGTAATGAATACTTAAACTCCAATGTGCTGTTTTATTTTAGTTCACAGTCACATTTTTATTGAATGGTCATTAACACATGCACATTCAGAAATGTAAACAAAGTATTATTATTGTCAGTGTACTGTACTATTGCCTCATACAGAATCTCCCTCCCTCCTCTGTCTCTTTTTTTGTTTACACTGAAATAATCATATCTAAGGTGTTTAAACTTCCATGGAACGGGGAGTATCTAACCTCACTACGTATCTAACACCCAGTGTGGGAAATATTGAGTTATGAGGGAGCCAGAGAGAGAGACGCTCACAACACTCACACAAGCACCGTTTGTTTTCACGTGGTAAATAGTTATACATTTAGCATCTATGTGTATTTTATTTCTTTCATAGAAGCAGTCTCCACTCTCTGCTGTCACATTTCTACCTCTTTCACCCAAGTGAGAAAGCAGTTCAGCCGTGTGTGGCAAATTTCTAAGCTGACGTTTAAAAATGCAAATAAAACAGTAAATGCACTACAGGACTGCCAAGGTCTATCAACACAGCTCTGCCGACAGGAAGTGCATGCAAAATGGGTTGAGATGTAAACAAAGTGAGGGAAAGAGAGGAGGGCCAACGGGACCTACGAGTTACTCGAGGGTCTCGCTTTTGCAACCAGTAGTGGCGTTGCTTTTAGCGCATGCATGTTAGTGGCCGTAAAAAATGTAGGTATTTCATTTCCTTTAAACAGCATAATGTAATACAACTTTGTTTCATCAACTGAAACACACTTACCTTTTTTAAGGCTTCTTTCCAGGCAGTCGCTGATAGTGAGGCGTCTCTCTGTCAGGAAGTCGTAGAACACTCTGGAGCAGAAGGCCTGTCGCAAGGACTCGAGACCTGCTAGACGCGTCTTAGTGCTGAGCAAGACACACAAACGGAGACAAGAAGCAAGAACAGGACCAAGGTTGGGGTTAATAGGAAGATTCTTTGTAACATCACTTCCTGCAATATCAATTATGGCCTGGTGTTGCACAGCACACTTCCTGTATATTCCTGACATTTCCAATTTTCATTACTGATAGTGACTGTACAAAAGTTTAAAAAAAAAAATACATAACCTCACCTCTTATCCATCAGGTTGTCTATACACTGCTTAAGTTTATCTTCCGTTTCCTCCTGGGCAGTCTGCTCATCCAGCTGCTCTCCTCCTGTGTTTGGCAAGTCAACACACACATGATTTTGTTGAATGGAAGCTTTAGTTTAGGGGAACTCACACAAGCTTTACTGTCACACCGCAAAAACCGCTGGCTGCATTAATTTCCTTTGGTGTATGTTAGCAGTTTTTTGGCTATTAGCAACAATAAACAGGATTCTAAAAAGCATGCAAATAAATTATCTGCATTTATGCACAAACCTGTGCCTTCTTCCAGCACAGAGGTGCTTTCACTGGCACTGCTGCAATGGCTGAGAATATCAGACGTCAGGTCATCATCACTGGCCCCGGACTCTCCTTTCACCCCATTTTTAAAACCTAAAGAAAGAAAAAAACAGATGGGGAAATAGTGAAACAAGGCAATGGTTAAGGAGGGGGCGGCGGTTATAAAGACAGAGGTGGGAAAGGAGAGACAAAGGATAGTGTTAAATTTACATGGAGGAGAAATATTTATAAAAATTCAAAACTCACACTTGGAATCTCAGTTAACACATAAGCTCTGACTTTTAGGTTATGTCAAAGAAGCAAATTTGGATGAGTAACCCCTTAATCATGATTGATGAGTTATCAAAAGCAAGTCTGAAAAGGGATTTAGAATCAGCTGACCTGGAGAATGATGAGCATCTCTATCGTGACAGACAGTCAGGCATGATGAGGACTGACAACACTGCTAGTGGTTGTTATGACAGAGTACAAAAAAAAACTTGTAAGAAGAAGAGGAAATGATGAGCAACCTTAGGCCAAAAAAATATTTAAAAGTTTCCTCAGAAACCACAGTGTTGTTGGTCAAATAAAATGTCCTCCCTTAATTGTCCAGAATATTGCTTTGTTGCAAACTCACCAATGTGCAATATCCAGAAGTGCAAGGTTTAATCTCTCTACTGTTTTAATATACATAACATCTCTTTTTATTAAAAGTACTATGTCAATTCTATGTTAATTTGAGGCATTTTGTTGGATGCACTTGCATAGTGCAATGTCGTGACAGAAAGTGTTTTTAACAGCCAGTTATGATCTCAGAACATTGTAAAGAGTGGTCAAAATGAACGCTGGTTAACTGCATGTGAAATAATAAACATTACTAAAATTAAATCAGAATTTGACTGATTTGAGGCCATTTCCCAGCAGTGACTAATAGCAGGTTAGGGAAGTTGACTGTAGGCTTACTCTGCTCAGCTGTCCATCTTTGTCAGTAACTGTGCACCAGTAGAGTTCTTCTTATACAGAGGGCACACTAACACATAGACCCACCCACAGTAATGAATGGCATTGGTACCAGACGGTTATTAGTGTTTTACTGATTCTGCCCTGTGTGTATGACAAAGAGTGTGTCCGTTTGAGTCTGAACACAACAGGGTTTAAGAGCCAGGCAGGCTAAGCTAAGCTAACCCACAGGTTCCTGCTGGCTCAGGACTTTCTACTGTTGGTAGGATTACTGTAGACCAGAGTGGCCATTCATTTATTCATTCATTCCGCGTGTACGATCCAGAATGGTCAGACTATCTGTGTGCGTGTGTATTTTCATGTTCAGGTCAACCAGGACAGGCGAGGTAATTCAGAGGTCACTTTTAGTGTTATAGCAATGCAACATGGAAGTTGTAGAGTTACTTTCTCAGTGAAAACATTATTAATCGTAGACTACCTGTAAAAGCATCTTGTTCTTTTATTCCACTCTGCTTTACAATATGTAACTCATTTGGGGAGAAAGTTAGCTTAAGCCACAAGCTGCTGATTTTTGTTGTTGATGTGGCTGACAAAATCGCCACTGTGTTCCAGACTTATTTAAAGGCTCTTCTGTATTCTTCTGAAATTGATATTGTGGGAGAAATAAGAGATAGTAGCAGTAAAATGTATTAAACTTGTTTGGGCACTGTAGCTTTGACAGTACACGTTACAGTTGGCTGTTGCTTGTGCAGTATTTTACAGTTGAGCTGACTGGTTAACAGCTGGATAATTGCTCAAGCCAAAACTGTACTGTATAGTAGATGCATGTTGTGTTCCTATTACGCACCATCTTATACACCCACACACCTCCGTTATGGCAAGTGTGAGCTCCCTGCCGCGAATCACGTGTCGTCTCCACTTTGCCACTTTATGCTTAGATAGCAATCACTCAAACAGCACCAACAGTCGGTCGCTGAGGAAAAGAATCTGCCGACGGACGAATCACAAGTCCAAGACAAACGGGTGGGAGCTTATTTTAGTCCCCTGGCCATGGCCTTGTGGTACAGTCTGAAAGACTAACTTAACTTGTGTTCTCATTGAAAGCTATTTCCTCTTTACAACTGTACAAACGTGGCATTGGATCCCACCAATTTTGCTGTATGTAAAGATTTGTAGAATGTTACAGATTTTAACTTTCAACTAATAAATTGCACATAAGGCTGGGCGATATGGAGAAATTCAAATATCACAATATTTTTGACCAAATACCAAGGTAGCCATACCGCAAAAATGTTGTAGTGTTGACTACTGGTGCTGTCACAAAATATTTACACAAGAAGATTTTTGATAAGTAATCAGAAGTAATGTGGATATAATGCATAACTGAGTAAAGGCAAATATCAAAACAGTTACAACAGTCTATTAAGTTCAGAAAATTACATTACTTTACTGTAATGCAGCCTTTAAAACCAGGAAAAGACAATACTTATGCCATACAATATTCAAAATCTAAGACGATATCTAGTCTCATGTCACGATTGATATAATATCGATATATTATACTTGTACACATATTCAAAAAATAAACATGGCAGCAAGGCAATAAGTAAGGCAATGAGGGATGAGAAAGCAACGAAGAGTAATAAGGACACAATTGCAAAGATAACCAACTCCTTAGTATATCATGTAGTGATTTAAAAGTAGTGTCAAGAATGTCCCTGCGTTCATGGGCATCTGAAAAAAAAACATTCCCACTGAAAACGTCATGATTAATGTCAATTCCTGTGGGAATCAGAGTTGGGAAACTTGGGCTACATTTTGCAAACAGTTTCTCCCAGTTGGTGACGCATTGTTGACAACTGAAGTTTGACGTAGGCGACTTTGGTTGACTGGAAATATTTCCGTGACGATTAACTGTTTACTGTAGACAAACGCCTCTGCCAAGAAACAATATGCAGACATAACATGTTTCAAATTATTCATAGATAGGCCTATGTGTAAAAAAAAAACATTGTATCCATGTCCTTTCCCATTTGTTGTCCTGCAGAAAACATAGACGAACACCTGTCAATGTGCCATTTGTATGCTCGCATAAGAAAACCAGAGACAGTTAAAGAAGTGGACCAAGAGATCCCCTTGTTCTGGACAGAGACCAGTGAAGGAAAATGGAAGCACTTTTCCGGTGATTGCAAGTAGTTACTGCGCAGCCTCCAACTGAGCTTGACGATGTAGTTGTGACGTGAGCAACGTGTCTGAAAGTCGTAAGTCTGCTGGTAGCTGTGCCAAGAGAAATCTCAGTCATTCCCAATCAGCAGAGACGGAGACCGTAGGTATATGTTAGGAGCTCACATAGACAAAGGCTAACTACGGCTAACTTACATGCTAGTTAACATTAGTAATTAAACCTAAACAGCTGATGTAAGTCAAAACTGTCTGCGAGCTTCTCCTGGCATCACTGAGATTTGTCAACTTTGTTAACGACAGAAAGTTGCGTGGTTATGACACAATCATTAGCCTCTTTTTACAAGAACGTCTGCTAGGGAGAAGTGAATTGGATGCTAACTGCAGGTGATGGCTTCATAGCATTAAAATGGCGCCATAGGAGCTACGGTTAAGAGAGGAGAGGCTTTGAAGAAAACAGCAAATCTGTTATTGAGGCCTCCATGTTTTCACACACCTGATGCTCTAGGCTACGCCAAATGCCAATATAACAGAAGAAGAAGAACACGCATCCCAAACATGTGAACACTGGGAGTCAGAAAAACTACTTAAGCACGGGGGCGGCCCCTGATATTACCAGGTGGTATGAACACACCATGTTATACTGGCATGACATGACAGAGTGAGAACAAAGTCACACTTTAGGAAGTGATGATTGCCAGAATCCAAACTGTTCTGGTGTCAGCTTAGAAAAAGCTGTTGGATAGTTGGAGAGATTTCAACCACAATATCTGGCACAATTTGAGCACACTTAGGCAAAGTAGATGTTAGCAGCCAGTTGTAAGTGAACAGGTTGGGTGAATAAGAAGATAAGTTGATCAACTTTCTTTACAGTCCTGTGATGCTTGTCTTTCAAACAGCCATCAAACTCAGCATTACGGTTGGCCATTAACTCGTGGTTTTCAGGCGTGACATGTATGATAATTGAAGAAACTCAGTGATTTTAATGCCACTGTGCTGCATATCCAAGCGGCTGTGGTAAAGTCAACCAGTCTGTCAATAGAATTACCGTCCTGGGCAGGTAATCTACAACGAAGGACAAGTTAAAAAATGTCAGTGCAGCTGGAAAAAACTGTGAGCTTAGCATTAAAGATACTGGTGGGTTTACTGCATGCACAGCCGTGGGGTTCACAAGCTTTTGGACAAGCCTTAAGTTGGACACGAAGCAGGGGCGGGTCGAGTGTCACAGGAGTTACCTTTCAGTGAAGCTTTAGCCGACAGCTGCAGCTGAAGAACCTCCTGACGTAGACAGCCTGGAGATGACGTATGGATGGAAGGATGAATGGTGGATGAAATATAGGGTGTTTAGATTAAAGGAAGTATGGTGGACGGATCCATGAATGAATGGGTAAGATGGGTAAAAATGCAGGAATGACCATGAGGGTGAAGAAAGCATCACAAGTGAGCTTTATTTTCCCTAAACATGAAACATTACAAAATACTGATGCACAATTACCAGTACTGCACAACTCAGTAGCCTTGAAGTTTGTTACAAAAATGCAGTGAGCTGTGCACATACAATGTAAACGTCAGGCTTAATACTGCCATTTCTCCACCAGCCCTCTGTGTGTGTGGGTGTCTATGTGTGCGCTTCTCAGGCGATTTTACTCCATACAACGTGAGGGGGCCTACAGGCACGTGCATGGTCCGCAACACTATTGTACAATGATTAAAACGTGTGGCGAACATCAACTTTACCTGCACTTTAAAAAAAAAAAAAAAAAACTTATATCATGAGTGAATGCACTAAAGACCCTGTTGCACTTGTTAATTCTCAACCCAGTTCCACTTACCTGTTTTAAATGACATAGCTAGCATTGCTGCTAAACAACATGTGTATAACTTTATTCCTACAAGTGTAACGCTAGCTAGGTTTAGCGAATCAGGGTCCAGAACGCAGAAATCAGTAGTTCACCAAAAATGAATCAAACTTTCTTGGGTACTTCTATGTTTCTACACATATTTAAACTACAACGAGTGGCCTAAAGAAATGTAACAAACACATACAGTCGGTAATATTAAGCTCCGGCACCAATTATAAGCCACATGGCTGCAGACGGGAAACCATAGTAACGTTAGCTAAAGTTAGAGGAGCTGGTTTACTGTAGCAACGATACCCAAACTGCTCAACGCGAAAGTTGTGACAATCAAGCTTTACAGCGTGTAACGTTAACATCCCCATCCTAAATAGTTTATTCTTATCTTAACTGCCATATTCAGTCTTTACATCCCTGCTAGTTTCATTACAGAAGCTGGATGGTGAGTTAGCATATTCGCTACTACTACTTACCCGGCTTGCCTGAGCCACGTTTCCCCTTTTTACTCCGTGGCATTTTGAGTAGCGCTTTGATCCACAGTTCACAACAAAGCTAGCTGAGGTTAGCCAGCTAAAGTTAGCCTACTTTCAGGTAACGTGTTAAATCAGCTCCTCGCAGAATTGACAGCTGGTGTCTTGGCAGCAGAAGCAAAGGGCTGAATGGTCTCCGTGGTTTATCTTGCCAGCCGGGTAAAAAGCAGCTTCCAAAATTACACCTTCGCTCACACTTTTGTTGACACTTTGGCTAACGTTGGTTAGCGTCCTTCACGGGCAGCAACCACCTGGTGGGTCAGCAACTCCGCGCTTTCTTTAACCTCGGAATAAAGAGTTGTCCGGTGGCGAAAATGTCACTTTATTTAACGGTTTAAACAATGTATTATCTATGATTGTACCCCGGTAATCTATATCTAATACCAGGTTGAGATATTAAGCATTTTCTAAATTGTTTGGGACGGAGTTCTGAGCACGCTGTTGTCGCAAAGTCCACCATCTTCCTCACTACTCCAATAACCGGCAGTTAGGGTTGCCAGGTTAGCTCTGTTAGCACCCCCGTTTCCGTTTTCTAAAACCATAACCATAGGACATTACCAACGCAACTTTGGATCTTCTTCTTCTTCGTGTTTTACGGCGGTTGGCATCTGCTAGCTCATTGTTGCACTACCGCTACCTTCTGCACCGAAGTCTAGGATCAGACAATAAATAATATAATAACAACAATGATAATAATAAACACCCAAACCTACAGTATATCCTATATGTAATCTAGTGCTGTAACATCCTTTATCCATCAAATCCCACCCATGCTCAGTAATCATTTTAATGTGAATTTCTGCACTCCTAACTTCCTCAGATTATGCCTTTATCGCCTCAGACATGATGGATGATGTGAGAGTTCTATGATTGATCTATTTCTAAGGTAAATGATTGAGTGAGTAAAGTCAGAAACATTTTCAAATACGTTCAAACAATGCCATCATTTACATTTTCTAAGAGTTAAATTATGAGACACTCTGAAGCCTTAATACTTTTTAATAAAAAGAAGATATTTTCTAATTAAATAAACAATGTTATTCAAAATTTTTACAGACAAATTTAGTAAATTATTTAAATCCACAGTGATGCTAAAAGTGCACCTTCAAGACAGTGATGGCAAAAACCGACAACCTATGAATAATTAGTATTACTTCTATATTAAGTATGTTATTATTTTCACTAGAAAATACATTCAGAGCTCCCCAGAAAGTCCAAAGACAATGAAATCACATTTCATTAGTTGCCAGACAGAACAAACATAAGAACAATTAATAGATTTTGAAGTTAGATTATCATTGTACCACATGTAGTGTACATTTTTATTTCAACCCTCTCATATTTTCATATGATAAACAGTCTTGTTAGGTTTTGTTTGGAGGTCAGGGTTTTGAAAATATCAACAGAGAAAACTAGAACTCCCTTAAAATCCTTCTAAAAAAAAAATCTGAAAATAAACACAAAAATGGCAATTCCACCAACTTCACTGGCACATTTGTGTTAATTAGCGTATTTCAGAAAGGGTTTTTTCTGTTGAAAGGATTATTATTATCATAATCATCATGACTATTATATAGTTGGCCCTCCATTGATCAAGCTGTTTATGACCAACAATAATATGATTAGAAATGTGGTTTTGTGATATTTTAAAGACCTGTAGTGTTTTTACATCAGAAGAACCATTTGGCATCTTTGTTTTGGTCCAGCAATGACAGAGTAAATGACATCATGTTTTATTAGCAAAGCCTACTACAAAAATATTCTATAACAAAAAGTTAATTTCATCTTTATAATAGATCCACCCAGCTTCACTGTTTCTGTTCTTATCAAAAGTGCAGAAGTAGATTTTGCTTAACCTGCTGCCCCCTTAGATGTAAAATAGAAAAAGCAAAGACAGAACTTGGTCTACGAACCAAGTTACCAAAGCATCAAGGCCCATATTGTCATATATCACATCTTGGACTCAATAATACAGCTTGTAATTCAGTTCCAGTATTGTATAGTAGAATAGTTAACATTTTGGTGATACTTTTCTTTCAGAGGACTCACCAATGAAGAATTGCATTGTTGGAGGTAAAATGAAGGGGGCAGCATTGGTGAATATGGGACCATGGTGCCCTGGAATGATCCAGTGTGAGTGTACTGTGTGTGTATGTATGTATGTATGTATGTATGTATGTGAGTGCATGCATGTCTCCTATCCAAAATAGTAGTTGGTGGGGACGAATGGCATTTTGCTGACAATGGCGGGAACTGCTTTTTTCCTGACCTCGACCTGGATGGCTGTTCCGTGCTTAGCAAATGCCGCATCCACGTAACCCATGGCAACGTTCTTTTTTAGGCAGGGAGAGGGGCAGCCGCTGGTCACCTCACCTAAACAAAGAGGCAAAGAATAGGTCATACCTTAGAAATCTTTGTCTGTCACCCTTACTGAACACATCTTCAGAGATAGAAAAAAAATAGCGAGCCAGCATAAAAACATTTGGTAGATTCTTTAAGTTATCCTATTCTATGGTTCAGGTTTACTTCCTGAGCAGCACAGTGACTCATTAATTTGCTAAATTTTTGTCTGCTTACACTTTACATTCATTCACTCGTTCAGTCATTCAACCACTGAATGCTACGACTGGCGGGCAACGTGAAAATAAAGATTAAATTCAATGTTGATATAGCTCACGATTTGGCTTATGCATACAAAACAACATATAAGAATATGTTACAAAAACTAGAATTAATTTAATTGATATTCATCACATTGATATGGTATTCATGAAAATGAATACAGAAGTACTACAGCTCTCTCATGTCCACCATATCCACCGTGTTTGTTTTCTGACCTATGACCTTCCCATCAGGGCCCAGTATGGGTGTGTGTTGTCGGACAGGGGGCCCGGTAGACACCAGACCGACTCTTTTCTTGGCTGTCTTAGCTTTGATCTGAGGTACAATGATGTCAGCGCCGGGGAAATCCTTGGTCTGACGCCGACGCTTTCCTGTGTATGAGAAGACAAAGCAATAGAGTTAATATGCAGAACAGATTGCACTGTAAATTCAAAACAAAGCTCTAAATGCTTCACTATGTCCACCAGCTGGTCGCTAATTGTGTCTGTCTTCCGTTTGGTGTTGAGCAGGTAGTGTACTGTGGGTTTTTAGAGCCTTTCCACTGGAAACAGCTGACTGCTGTGACTGGAAATAACACTATGAGAGTGCTTAGAGTAAAACCAGAGCATTAAAGTTGTGGTCCAGACAGCTATAATGTGAGCTGTAACTTGCTAAAATGAAGCACTTTTAAGCCGAGGGGATATACAGCTTTGGGAGATAATTCTCTGTAGGTTCAACGCCTCTCACGTTACACACTGTCAATCAATACATTGTTATCAATATGATTAAATACAATTACTACAAATATTTTGTAATGAACACTAAAAACTTGCCAATGGTCCAGACTAGAGTGCCCTCCACAGGCGTGGTGGTCTCATCTATGTCGTTGCCATAGAGACAAAGACCCGCCTCCAGCCGCAGACTGTCCCTGGCGCCCAGACCGGCTAGCTTCACCTCGCCGTTAGCCAGCAGCTTCTCTGTCAGCTCCACTACTCTGGACTGATTGACTGAGATCTGGGACACAAAGTCACAGACAGATTGTAGCGCTGGGTCTCCATCCAAGGAGCTTTAATGGAAATGAAGAACTGGAAACAGAGTTTTAACTCATCCATATTGAAATGAAAGTCTGCCGTTGGAGGGGGAAAGTATTTTATAAGGTTTATTAGTACTGAACAGATGATGGATACAAGTAATGACATAGTGATAATCATTCTACTGTATTTTGTATATAATTACCTAATATGTTGAGGAAGTCTATTTATCTACTTCAGCATTTAAAGAATTAGCATCTTCTTTTACAGACGTCTAAAGGTGCTGGGAATAAAAACCGAGTAAGTCAAAGGAGTTTTAGCACTATGATAAAGATGAGGTCATGCGAAAGAAAAAAGCCTGATAAAGAGAAGAAAACGTTTTATTAAAACGTTTATTAAAAAACATTTATTTAACCATTAATCTGGAATCAGCCTGCAGGTTTCTCACAAATAGAATATTGGATAAGTTGATGATAAGTGAATGGTGTTAAGAAGCAAAATATCACCATGTTTAATGAGAAAACTAAATGGAGCTGAACGCAGTACTGTGGCTTGAGGTCTGTGTGTTAAATGACATTGCGCATTAAATGCATGGGGCGTTTAAATCAGAGTCCACTATCAGATACAAAGAAACACTCGCTTTTCTTTTTAGAGAAATAAAGTTATTTCGGTTGTGAGAATAATGGCACCCAGGAGAAGCAAAAGATATGTATACACAAAATATTGTTATTGCTTATTAGCCAGTGGCTGGGCTCTGTGGATGGCAGTGGCTGTCTATTGGTCTGGATGTGTGTCTTTGGTCCCTCCGTTTAGTCCAGACTGAAATCTCACTAAATATTGTACGGATTGCCGTCGAATTTTGCACAGATCCTTGTGGTGGTATCCAAACGGATGAATCCCACTGAATGTGGTGATCCCCTAACTTTTCCTCTAGTGCAACCATGAGGATCATGTCTGTGATCCTGAGAGATACTTCTCAGAGTGAAATTCAATAGACACTAGAGCACGACCAAAATATCAGCATTGCGATTTTAGGCATTTCCCAAACTATCTGTATTGGCATTTCTAAAAGCCGATAAAAAGAAATAAATAAAAATAATTTCTTCATTTCTAATGACAAAATAAATGATTATAAAATGAATATTTAATGAAAACGGACAGTCATCCATGTTATGAGTGTTGACGTTGCATAGTTTGTCCACCAGAGGGCACTCTACAACTTCCGTGTTGGCAACATTGAATTTTTGTTTTTGTTATTGCATTTTTGTTCAAAAGGATTTTAAGGTATCGGATTTTTAAATAACCAAATATTTGTATCGGTATCAGCCTTAAAAATCCTTTATCGGTCGGGCTCTAGAAGACAACTTTGTGGGGGGTAAAAATCTACAAATCTGAGAAAGTAGCAAAGTAGAGAAAGAGAGATGCTGACCTCCACACCGTCCTCTCCAGTGTATCCACAGCGAGTGACCCTGCAGCCAGGAATACCAAATACAGTGGCCAAGGTGGAGGTCATAAACGTCAGCTTACTGAGGTCCTCTTTCAGCCCCTCCTGGAGCACCTGAGACATGGATGGACCTAACAACACACAACTCAACTGATAAACTATCAACATAAACTATGACACCGAGAGTCCTACACAGTGGATGTGAAATAGCCATTGAACAAAGGATTCAGTGAGGAGCAAAAAAAAAAAACTGATATAATATAAATAAATATGTTGATAATTAATAAATGAAAAAAGAAGGGAGATCAAGATAGAGGGAGGAAAACGAGAAGAAAGGCAGAAGAATGACGGGGTAACATGCTGGAGAAAAATAGAGGGTGGAAGAAAAGAATGAAGTAAGGAAGAATAGTTGACCTTGTAGAGCAATCAGCGCTTCATCAAGAAACTCCAGATCCACATCAAAACCTGCAGCTTTGAACTCTGCCAGTCTGGCCTATAGGACACACAAACACACACACACACACACACAGACACACAGACACACACAAACACACACACACGTCAGACACTCTATAGAGTCTACCAAACGTCAGACCTATCGGACTGCACTCGCTCTCTGTCTGCATTTACCTTCATATGAGCAGAGTCCTTGTCGGCGCAGCCAGCGTTGGAGACTACGTAGAGGTAGCCCTGGTCTGTCTTTGTCACAATGAGGTCATCAATAATCCCTCCTTTCTCAGAGGTGAAGAGGGACAATGTACCCTGGTCAGGATGGGGTGACAAAAACATAAGTGGGTGACCATGTTATCTAGTGCAATGGCTCGTTCACAATAAATGTGTCTGAGATGATCCAATCATATGAAATATTATTTCTGTAAATGTATCAGTATTTGTTTTAAATAACCAAAATGGGGGGACTAAAGTCTTTTTGTAGCAGAAAACCTTTGAATTCCCTTTCAGAGAGAAACAAATCGAGTACTGGACCAACATTCATCAGGTCGCCATAAACACTCAAATGAATGCTCATGTATCTGCTGAATGTTTAAATACCAACTGGTAGCTAATAAGTTCCCCATATCAACTTAAAATATTATATTATGTCTATAAAAGCTGATAAACAAAATAGTTCTTGCAGGTTGGACATGAAACAATTCTTCATCTCACCTGGTTGTCCTTGAGTTCTGCAATATCTGCAACTACTAGAGACTCCATGAATTTCACCCTGTCTTTGCCGTGGACTTTGGTCTGACAAAAAAGAAATGCATGGGTACATTTAAACACAGCAATGTCAAATTATTTTCTGGTGGATCAAAATCAATGAAATTGACAAAGTGCTGTTTGTTTTACAATGATGATGTGTGTCTATGAACCTGATATGTTAGATTGTATATGTGTATTTGCTTACCTGTGTTCAGCAGTGTACTGTATGTATTTGTTTATGTGTCCGTTTACACTCGTCTCACCTGCAGCATGTGGCTGACATCGAAGATGGAGCAGTGCTCTCTGGTGTGCATGTGTGAGACGATGTGACTGTCTTTGTACTGGACAGGCAAACTCCAGCCTGCAAACCCCACCATCTTCCCCCCGTGCTCCCTGTGGAAGTCAAATAGCGGAGTCTTCTTCATGTCAGCCTGAGGGGGGGGGAATTTTGATATATTAATTATAATACTAAATAGTTAAAATTATGTATCTTAAAAGGTGCTGCAATTAGTGAATATCTTCACAATGTTTAAATTGTCAGTGATGTTTCTACAGATACTTTAAAGGTGGTCTGAGTGATGTCACGTGGGTTTTAGGCTACAACATATGTTGTCACATATGGCAAATGTCTCCTCACTACTGTCCCCAGAACACACTGTAAAAATGCGGTCTCTGTAGACAGCCCAGGGTCTAAAAACGGCAGCAAAAACAAACTGTGCCCACCTGCACCACAAAGCATACACCAACGGTGTTCCAGCCAGTAACCAACTGGAAGGATTTGAATTTCAATAACAAGTAACGTCACCCAACATTGCTTAGAGCACCTTTAAAATTTGATTGTTAGCCTATATGGTATTTTTAAATGTAATAACAATCCAACCACTGTAACATGTTGCAGGATGCTTATACTTGTCAAATGATAGAACAATAGGTCGGTAATTACTATGCTGCCGTGTTCCGTTCTTTCTGCCCGGCTATCTGACCCTTGAACCAGCCAGCCAAGAGGGTTATGTCCATGGGGGTTATTATCAGTGCAGCAGCAGAATTGCATTATGGGGCAGAGTGTGTCAGCACTTTACATAACACTTTATTGTTTTTATAAAACTGTTCAAGTCCAAACTCCGATATTAATTTTAATGAACAAAGGAGAGGTGGTCTTTATGGTTGTAACACACACACACACACACACACACACACACACACACACACAATCTGTGTAAAGTCACAATTCAAAGCCCCACATTGAGTAAGCAGAGATCATGCAGACAGACAGTACTGTGGAGTCAGTCACTCGTGGTTTTAATAAAATCACGTTGTCCAGCTCAGTGAAGTGAAGCAGGCAGAGGGAGACAGTCCGCTGGGACAGATGTGCATTATGTCTGCATGAACTGACCGCCGCTGTGAGAGTGATACACTTCGATGTCATTCTTGTAATATGCAGTAACACTAAAAGAACCAGGGATTAATTATGAGGTTTTCTGGGGGGACTTTCAAATGATAGCAAAAATAGCTCCAACGTTGACACCACAAACACTCACTGTATACTGGAACCTTGATTTTTTTTGCAACCTAAATTTGAAATATGGAATGCAGGAAATTTGAAATCTGGAATAAAGCATATACTGATAACAATTAACACGTTATATGTCTAAACCCTGTATTGAAGAGTTTAACAGTGACATCTTATAACACTAGAGGGCCACAAATACTGTAACATAATCAGTATTGGAATATTGTACTGATAACATGAGCTATACACACTTAAAAAGTAAGAATGTTTAATGATTCAACACTTTGTACGACACGTACGTCATCATCACGTCAAAAAAGTGGTTCAGCTGCGTTAACCAAAGAAATGCACAAACACTTTGGATAAGTTTTAGCGATAGAAGTCTGCCGTGCAGCGACACTTCGCGGTCCACTTACATCTGCACTTGAAGCTTGTCTCTTCCCTGCACATCCAGCTCCGACGGCCCGGAGGAACCCGTCCCTGGAAGTCCGCAGCCTGAGCCCCGAACCCCCGAAACCAACCAGCAAGCGAGCCCACATCGTGCCACCTGAGTCCCCGCTAAACTCTCTCTCTCTCTCACACACACACACACACATACACACACGCCTTACGGGTAACACTTCCGTTGTGTGGCTAAACTACGGAGCACACTCTGGAATTCCTGCTCTTCTAGCAAAAACACAAAAAGCGGCAGCGATTGGAGGGAGGCGCTAAGACTTGTGGGAGATGTAGTTGATGGGTCTGTTTGCCCTGCAAGAGTGCACTCACCTTTTGATGATTCGCGCCTCGTCTTATCAAACAAAGATGAGATATTCAATTGTTCTTAAGTTGACAGATGCAAAAAAGTTAGCAGGCTATCTCAGTTACACCCCACCATACTGTTTTCTCCTTTTGAGGGAAGTGGCTGTCAATGGGTCAACAGAGGCAAAACAACTGTCATCTTTTTTATCTCAATAGCTAATTTACAACATAAATTACTGTTTTTGCACCATTTACACAATTGAGAAGTGACAGAAAACATTATGGCCTACACCTTAAATTGCTGAGCCAACAGGGGCTTCACACACTATATGGACCAGTGATGTAGTGGAGGCTAAACGCACGTAAACGCCGTTTATGCACCTCTCAAAATTCTGAAATGGCGTTTACCCACCTCCAAAGTGCGTTTATCCAACTCTGAATAGCCTATTGTCCCAATGCCATTCTAGATTAAGCTTATATTGTTTTAGTTTCATATTGTTCATTATTAGTTTCATAGGTTGTTAAAGGCGGTTTTCCACTGCGTGGTATCTACTCGCCTCGCCTTGGCTCTACTTGCTTTTTTGGGTTTTCCATTACGAAAAAAAGTCCCTGGGACCTGCTACCAGGTACTTTTTATAGTACTACCTCAGTCGAGGTTCCAAGCGAGCTGAGGCGAGCCCAAAAGGTGACGTGGGAACCTGCAGACTGCTGGTTGGTCGGAGAATCGTCACTTATCACTGCGTTTAAAAGTCACACTGTGCTACATTAGGCTACATGTCTCATGTAGTTAATGATGAATGGGTTTTAAAAATGGATATCCGTCATTTTTTTAAGCGCCGCCAAGACAGCAGCCCTCCTCCTGATGCCAGCAAACGGTCTCGAAAAGAAGCCCAAAGTGAGTGAGCTCGGAAAACAGTACTCAACTTAATGTTTTTGAGGTTAGTTTGGTTAATGGCAGATTCATGCCACTGACTCAAAAAGCCACGGCAGTGATTAGGTTAGCCTACCCCTTTCAGACATGAAGTTGCAGGTCACCCAGCTACCTTTTCCCATTAGTGAAATTCAGGATATATTGTCGGATAAATAACTGGATGTTATTTTATGCATTCCGTGGCCACTGAAAGTTAGTGACAAGAAGCTCCCTTTGCTAGTCAGCTAGCTAACTCGTTGTCTCTCTAGCTGTTTGCAGTTTCGCGGGTACGCTAAACGTTTCTATGGTAACAGCGAGTTGTACCAATCAGAAACGTTGCTGTTACGCATAGGATTGTGGGTAATGTAGGTTTTCTACGTAAGATAGTGGATAATTGTTTCTCTTATAATGTTAAAAGGTTGTTATCATACAGACTTCAAGCTTCATCAGGAGCAGAAACTGGGCCAGTCTACCTGGGATGGTTTATACATTACGTCTGATAATCTAAATTCATATTGAGAAAATCAATGGGGTTTTTAATATATATATATACTGTAATCACCAACTATTTTGATAATTGATTAGTTGGTTAAAACAAAAGAAAAAGGTCTTTGATTCCAGATGTGAATATTTTACACAATTTTTGTTGTCTCTGTTTTGTCATTTAGTAAACTTTATAGATTTCAACCATATAATTCCTTCTTGAGTCTTTTTAACAAGAACTTCAATCAATGTATGAATTGAATACTGATTGCGTGACCTACGAGGGAACAACCAGTGATAAAAGACAACCTATAGCAATGTCATCAGAATACACCGGTAGGCCGTGGCCCACCTTATCGGTGATCGCGTCGTGGTCCACCTGATCATAGAATTTATAGTTTACCCACCTCTTTTTTTACCACTACACCCCTGGTATGGACTTTAAAAAACAAAGTACTGTGAATAGAAAACAATGGTGTCCTTTACCAGCATTCATGTATAATATTAAAGCAGGTAGTACCAGACCAAAAGTCTCCATTATTGTCATTGTACATTTTTCAGTTACAAATTTTACCGTAATATATTAAATAGGAAATTGTATGTTTAGGAGTTGGATTTTGCCAATTGCTCTATTCTTACTTATCCAACGGGAATTAAGACATTTAATCTCTTCACCTGACTGTGTACCCAAAAGTTTGTCCATGAGTGAGTATTTGAGTGTGTGTGTTTATCCCTATGTACCCCATCATGCCCTCCACCCTGATCATTGAGTCATCCTTTGGCCTGAGAAATTAATAATAACCCATGCCTCTGCAGCTATTTTTGGCCTTGAGGGCCTGCAGGGTTGGGCTCACATGCATGTTTGAAGGGGGGTAATAGGCCTGCAAAGACTGTTTCTCTCTCTCTCTCTCTCTCTCTCTCTCTCTCTCTCTGTCTGTCTATAGCTTGCTCTACCTCTCTCGCAGGGCAGCAAGGGTGGGCTAAATCAGAACATAGACACACAAACATACTTTGTAGGTGGGGGGTGGCCTGCAGTTGCTCAGTGACACACACCCGCAGGACTCTGAGGCAAAACCTGGAGGTTCCCTTTTGCTTTCATACATCAAGGATTTTACTGGCAACACTTACTCGTTTGTTGGGTTTTCATCTGAGTTCCAGTTGGATTACTTTAGTCATTGTGTGGCTCCTGCGTGGATACTAAATGTATCGCATTGCTGCTCCCGTGGGTGCTGTTTTGGTAATCGGGTGTCTGAGTGTGAGGAGGCTGCGTGAACAAGAAGAGCGACAGATTGAAGAACAAACACGCAAACACACATAAAACCCAACACAGCTCTTGTTTGTGATGACAGACGGTAAGTGGGAACAGAAGGGAACCGTTTTCTCCACACCTATTTTATATAACAAAACAGACCTGATTTGGTTACACTGGATTTTGTCTTGAGTAAATCAGGTATCCATTCAAATCATTCAGTTATTAGACAGGAGCCTGTTCTGTCCTTTGGTCCTTGATTTGCATTCCAGCAACATTGGGCCTTTATGGGATTGACAACCAGCTCTGTTAATAGCTCAGATAAATCCGCTATTCACGTCTCCTGTTTGTTTAGTCTTGAAATAGAAAAAAATATGTTTTCCTGCCCTCTCACATGATACCCCCTTACATGCTGGCCTACAGCTCTATTTTTGTTTTAACCACAGAATATCTTCTAATTGAGCCTCTAACTTGCGCAGGTGTTTGGTCTCTTGTCTTGTATCGGTCTATGCGTGCGTCTGTTTTAATGTGTTTGTTTTTTTTATCTCCCTCCCTCCCTTTTTTCCTCTGTTTTTTTTTAATTTATTTTTTTGGCTTTGGCACACGTTTTCCGTCTCAGTGTATTGTTTGTAAGGGTTTGTCACTGTTTGTGTTTCTTAAATAAATAAAAATAATAATAGTAAAAAATGTGATCAAAAAAATCTTCTAATTCGCTCTCTCCTTTCTCTTCCAATTTCAGAACCAACCCATCCTCATCTTTAATAATTACCAACATGTTTGTGATTTAGATGAGATGAAAAGAGATCCAAATAGAACAAACAATTCAATGTATTAATTATGCAAGTACATAAACCACCTTTATGAAGCAGGCAAGACAAACTTAGAACTTAGAGTGCTTTTCACAGATCTAACTTTGTATTATCAACAAAAAAAGATCAATCACAAAATCCCTAAATTTTCTTTGCATCTCAGTCTTAGAAGGAAAAAATAGCAGTAACAAAGAAATTATTTTGTGTGTAGCTGACATTACAATTACAAACTGGTCAAAAGCCAGTTATGTTGTTGAGAGCTCAATTCCCTCATACACCATCTTAGTGGATCTCTTTTTCTATGAAGTTGCCTTGCATGGCCTTTGAAAGATAGCACACCTTTAGGAAGATTGTACACCTTCCAGATATATTCACTGGAGAGTCGTTGACTAGTAGAGTGTCACCTGGCAGTCTAATCCTTTATCTGTCGCTCAAGAGGAGGCGAGATGTCGAGGCCTCCATCCTCCCAGACCACCCCTCAGTTCTACAGGGTCAGCGACAGAGATCTCACCGAGATCGAGCTGCATTCGGTGGACTCTATCAACGATCTCCACCGAACACACCCCGAACACAGCCACAAAGGTACACACACACACACACCCCGAACACAGCCACAAAGGTACACGCACGCACACACACACACATTCACACCCCAAACACAGCCACAAAGGTACACACA
>NC_048413.1:19919171-19921507 GCF_013103735.1 Etheostoma cragini
CACAACCCAAAAGATACACATACATGCACACACACACACACACACACACAGAACACAACCCAAAAGACACACATACATGCACACACACACACACATACACACACTGAACACAACCCAAAAGAACACATACAAGCACACACACACACACACACACACTAACTACAGAAGCACTCTCACACTAACACTCATTCACCTTGTCTATGATTTCAGGGACGAGGCATCTTCGTCATGCTTACTCCCCCTCCTTGAATGGGAATCTCTACACAAGTGACATGACAGCTGTCAATCAAAGAGGCCGTCCAGTCAGCAGCAAATGGCAGAGTCGTCTACAGGATATGTTGACACCCAGTTCCTCGCGTGCCTATGCCATGGGCTGTGCTATTATCACTTTGCTTCTGCTAACAGTGTTACTCATCTTCTACTTTTTGGGTGAGATTTCATATTTCATTGTATTCATTTCCCCTGATATTTCCTGGTTAATTTGTATTTCCTGGATCTATGAGTTACACTTCCCCCAGTTTGTTCCAGATGTCTTTGCATGTTTCATGTTACTTGCAACTTTATTTTTATTTTTTTTACACTCAAGTTATGCCAGGTAATCACAAGGAAGTTTTAAAACATTTCTGTGAATTTAACTCAAGATGGACAATCCAAATACAGAGGTCTACGGGACAAACTGACAGTATGCCTTTGTGCCTCCAGTCCAGCAGGGCGGCGCAGTCCAGATGCTGACTGAGGCAGTGAGGGAGAAAGAGGCCGCAGCCACAGAGCTGTCACTGTTGATCCAAGAACTGCAGGCACTGAGACGCAACCTGACAGCCATGAGAGGAGGGACATGATATGGACACTTACACACATACACACACTGGACATGAGATGCTTTAAGCTACAGTAAAACTGTACGGATGGAACTATGTAGTTAAGAGAAAGGAGGTTTCAAAAAACATTTTTACTCTCTTAAGCCCTGGTAAGTTAACTATGAAAAGAACTTTTGAATTAACTAAAATTATGTTGTCCCCGTGATGATGCGGTTATTAAAGCAGTTGAACTGTTTGGATTATAATAACAGAGGCAGTTTATCTCATAACATTGCAAAAATGCACATTTAATGTCTTAGGATTCAGCATTATTGACACTTCAACACAGCAAAAGTGTGGTGGAGTGACAAAAAGTAAAACTGACTTTGATTTGAAAACAAAATCATTAAATGCAACAACAAAGACAATATTCCAAGCATATTTCTGTTAACTTGTTTTGCTCTTCTTGATTAAAAAACTAGGTTACATTAAGCAAAAAGTTACTGACTTCAACTGTGAATTTTTGCATGTTATAATAAATATATAATTATCCGTTATATAACGTTTATAAACTGTGCATAATAATTTCATAATTGTTACATATCTTTTTCTGTGTTGGCTGGTTTTCACCAAAGACTTACATCTGTTAAAAAGGAGCAGATGAAATGTTATTTTATAACGATGGAGTCTGAATCTCCAAAGACTCAGTACAGTTCATATTATGCATACTGTGTGTACAATAAATATTTGCACATCTTTAACGAAGTCTCCCTGATTTAATTAGCACTTTGCAGTGATGTTATTTAAATTAGATTTTAATGCATATTTATTTGGGTTATGGATTTTAATATGAGTTTCAACCTTAAGTACTTGAAATAAAGACAATTCACATATTTATTTCCTTTAAATTATTTAGACTACTTATTTAGACTACTTTGTTGTGGTTCCACACCACAACAAAGGGCTGGTCCTGCAGGATGGGACCTGCGGCCGCCACAGACAAAGAGGTGCAGGGGAGAAGAGAGAGGAAGAGGAAGAGGAGGAGGAGGAGGAGGAGGAAGAGGAAGAGGAGGAGGAGGAAGAGGAAGAGGAGGAGGAGGGAAAGAGTGAGGCGAGACAGCACCATGGTTGTTCACCCACTGACGTGTCCTTCCTGACAGGAGAGAGAAATGGGCGTTGAGATGTATTGATGAGGAACCTTTCAGATTGGGATAGACTTTATACATACTGACTGTTGTCCTGGCAATTTAAAGGTCCCATGACATGAAACTTTCTTTTTGAGGTTTTTTAACATTAATATGAGTTAATATGAGCCTGCCTATGGTCCCCAGTGGCTAGAAATGGTGATAGGTGTAAACCGAGCCCTTGGTATCCTGCTCTGCCTTTGAGAAAATGAAAGCTCAGCTGGGCCGATCTGGACCTCAGAAGGCAAGGTTACGTCCCCTTTCTCTGCTTTGCCCGCCCAGAGAATTTGGCCCACCCATGAGAGAGAGACATCATGGCTTTCAAACGAGCAATGTGGCAGTTGGTCAAGGCCAC
>NC_048413.1:19921607-20036604 GCF_013103735.1 Etheostoma cragini
CCCCCCCCCCCCCCCCAAGACACACAGAAAAAGTAAAAATAAAGACTAAGGAATTTGGTAATATGTTATGAACATTTTGCTTTATTCCCATAATTTTCCCTTATTGAAAAGAGTTATAACATGCATCAATATAAATGAAGTCTTTAGAACTTCATTAAGGCTTCGGTTCTCTGGCTGTTCAACAAGGCACATTCAAACCACAAATCCCTATTTAATAGCAGCACATATAGACTGGATTTACAATATTTATCAGGAGCGGAACTGCTCAAAGGGCAAACGTAATGCCATTGGTTGGGTTGTCTGTTTCTCTCTAAATTATCAGGGACTACAGGTGGAAATTAGGAATTGTTGCTTTAACCTGGCTCAAGACATATTCTTTTGTATTACAAGTTTAATGTTCATCTAAACCAGGAATTTGGAAGTGACAACAAGGGATGGGTGAACCTAACCAGCAACAAAGCAACACATTTGTCTTCTTCACAAAGTATTTCACAAGAATGATGAAAATAAGACATTTGCACATAATGCTTTTGTGTGTCCGCTTCTGTATTGTATTGTTGTGTTATTGTCTTGGTGTTTCAGCCCAAGACACATGCCTTTATACTGTAGACTGAGCTTGAGAGACTGAGTGTGTCTACATGTGGACCAACAGTGAATGAATGTGTAAACGCAGGAGTGTTTTCTGTATTTCTTTGGCTTAATAAAACCTTTCCATCTTTCCACGCTGCATATTACTCATTCTCTGTTTGAGAGACCGGTAATGGTGTGAGTCCTTCATATGTCATATCTACATATGTTTCGGTCTGCATAAATATACATTTGTGCATTGGTGAACGCGTTCCTTAGTACATCTGATTGTGTGTTTGTCAAATGTCTTTGTGCATCCAATAGATGGGAACGCCTTTGGCGTCTCTGTAGGGAGTTTCAGTCAGAGTCTGAACTACAAGCTGAGGAGGTGGAGGAGGGATGGAGGAAGGGGGTGGTGGTGGTGGTGGAGGGATGGAAGAGGAGGGAGGTGGTGGTGGTGGGGGAGGGATGGAACAAGAGGGTGGTGGTGGTGGTGGTGGAGGGATGGAGGGAGGAGGTGGTGGAGGGATGGAAGAAGTGGGAGGTGGTGGTGGTGGTGGAGGGATGGAAAAAGGGGGGGCAGGTGGTGGTGGTGGAGGGATGGAGGGTCCTCCTTGAGATACTTGAGCATCCATCTTTGTCCGTGTTGGTTTCTGTGTGCTCGCCTCTCCACTCGGCATTCTGGAGAACCTCAAAAGAGTCTCCATGGGAACAAACGCCGTCATGGCGCCTGCGTTCTGCACCGGCATTGACAGCACGTAGCCAAGGTGGGCGTAGAAGTGCTGCTTATCGTGGGTTGTCAGGCACAGGCGCTTGAACCCTCTGCTTTTGGCGTAGCGCTCAGTCTCCTCCATCAGAGTGCGGCCGTGGCCCTTCCCGCGCTCCGCCTTGGACACCACCACCGACTCGACGAACAAGCTGCTGCTGTGACCCACGACCTGGGACAGCCGGGCGTGGCCGAGCAGCCGCTCCGTCTCTCTTTGGCCCTGCAGCAGAACAAGGCAGACGGGGAATTCTGGACAGGACTTCTGCAGAGAGTGAACCCGGGCCGCCTGGCTCCTCTGCCACTCAGAGTTGACCAGGTCTGCGCAGGGAAGCAGCAGGTCCGGACGCCGGTAGATCGGAACCACACGGATCCTCTCTGGTTGTTCGGAGGCCGTGTGCAGCTTCTCTTTAACTTCTCCATCCAATGTTGAGCTCTCACAGACTTTGTCAACATATGGTGTCTGACAGTGTGATGTTGAGATGGGCTTCGGCTCAACGTTCTGCTCACCTCTGCTCTCCGGTTTGGAAGTGGTAGAGGTTATTGGCTCAGACCTGCGGTGACCAGGGTTTAACTAAAGTCAGTCTTCATTCAACTCCTACAGCTTAGTGTCAAATGTTAGTGTGTGAAGACACAAGATGTTAGAAAAGGTTTGGAACAAGCAGCTCCTTATTTCTGTGATTAGTCTGACCACGTCACATTCAGGAGGTCTGGAGGTCTGACTGATCAAAGATGCACTTTAACTAGGGCTGCACAATATCCTTTTTTTATAAAAGTTTTATTGTCATTGCGGAATCAACCGGCGTAATAACCATATCACTAAAGACGCTCAAAGACTTTGTGTCAGTTAAAAGAAAGGAGCAGTAGAAACTGCAGTTTAAAATGTAACTAATTCTTTTTCAAGTGGTGCCTTTGTGGGTTTTTAAAGTTTATTTAATGTTCAAATTGTTCAATAAAACACTGTTGGAAATTATTTTAGTTTATTTGTTTTAAATTAAAGAAGCAATTGGATGTATTTTAGAAGAATACGGAAAGCAGCAGAAATGCAGAAGTGACTACACTTTGAAATCTGTTTGTTTATCCCAAGTAATATCGTTATTGTGATATTCAACAATGTTATTGCGTATTTTCCTCATATTGTGCAGCCCTAACTCTGACATGAAATAAATCAGACAGATAAACCAGACAGCACACCTGAAGCAGATGTGTAACGATGCGGTATCCTGACAGTTCTGCTGTAAGAGGAGACACATGCAGGAGGATACAACCAGAGAGATGATCTCCATCTATTCTCCGTCTAAACTTCCTGTTTCCACTGCAACCTTTAAGTTTTTCTGTAACAGACTGCTACAGTGTTGGGAGTTGTGTGCCTTGTTTGTGGACACATAATAAGTGGATACAGAGGAAAGGGTCAGTGTTCAGGAGCGAGTCGTTTATCCCCATGCAGGTTTGGTGTGACTACAGAACAACTTTCAGTCATAAAAGTAACCCTCAGGTCACCATGCAACCAAGCTCTAAAACAGGGCTGTGACTAACAATTCATTTATTATTTGATCAATGTGTTGATTATTTTCTCGATTAATGGCTGGTACGTAAAAAATCAAAACAAAGTACCAAAAATGGCCATCACAATTCTCAAATCAACAGTTTAACAATTGCTTGTACCTAAAGATATTCAGTCTAATTTCCTAAAAGACTGAGAACCATGGATTTCTTTTGGATTGTTCCCATGGAAAGTGACCTAAAGGATTAATCAATAATCAACATTGTTGCTGGGTAACTGAATCTATTGATTGCTAAATAGAATTTATCAGAACTTTGAAAAAAAAACTATGTACGGTACACAATGAGCATGAGCATCCCATTTGAGAAACAATACGCTGACAGTGTGAAAGTAAAGCTGATCCTGGTGGAAGCTAAACCCAGTCTGATGATGGAGAGCTGAGCCAGAGACGCCCTACAAGGACCACCAGGCAGAGGAGCAACCTTTTTGGTGTAATTCTTTTTGGATGACTTGCAGAAAGGATCTACAGTGTGCTAAAATATGATGGGTGGGAAAAAACAAGTCTGAATAAGGAAATAGACTTTATCTAACACATCCACCCACCGTTACTGGAATAGGCTGAACTACAATGCTGTAAAGATATCTAAAAAGTATACTGGTTTCTGTTCTGTTTTTAATCTGTTAGCTTATTTACTTGATTTTTGTACGCACACATTCCTCAAAAAGTGTAAACTGTGATGGATTCGTACAGTTCCCTCATAATCGGTAAAGCGGTTTTCTAACAGGATGAATTCTCAGACTCTATTAGGCCTTAAAATCAGCTTAAGGAAGCAGAGACACAGAATGGAGTTTATCTTAAAGCTGTGAAGAAACACTGAGGAGATTCCCTGTTTTCACAGAGTTCTTAATTATTCAAAGAAAAAACTACGCAAATCTAAAATGTTTGGAAAAATTGGCTTGATTCAAATATTTCGAGATTCATTTTTGTACTGCCGAAACGAAAAACTAATTTAAAAAATGTAAAAGGTATCTTCAAAAAAAACTAAAAGGTATGAAGAGAGAGAAAACCTGAAGCAAAACTGTCAAGCAGTTCAGAATGTGCTACTGCCGACTCAACGCAATTTTACATTCTCACAACATGTACACAAAAAGAGGGTGTTAGAAACATGAAACAGGAAATTGGCTATGACTGATAATCACAGAGATGTCAACCTATCAAAATCCTTCACATACTGCATTTACTTGACATGATGACACTTCAGATACACATCAGTATTTTTTTAAATGTTTAACCATTTATACTATAGGGTGAGTATTTTAAGGTAGGAGTTTACCAGCATTCATTTATTTAGTGTAGCTGATGAGGCCTTCTACATTTGCTTACACACATCAATGCAAAAGTTAGATTATTACATTTAGTAGATGACAAAATGTCACTATCGTTGTTAATGATAATGGGTCAAAGTTATTTTCAACAAACATGTGAGGGCCTATATTCGAAAATAGTAATTTATGGATGTAAAAGTATCTTGTTATCAATAATTGTGGTGCTTGGCATTAATGCGATTCTATGTCTCAACACAGAACATCTACGCATATCTCACGTTTCAATGATAATCGTTCATTTTAGACAAGTGAGGAAGCCCCGCAATAAAGCAGGGCATCAAAAAATTAGTTTATACTCATAATGCTCCTCTCCACGGAAATCTTTAGTAAAAGGCGAAAGATTTATACGATCTGAAGAGAAACAAGAGTGTACTGACGTTGTATCGGAAAGTGCCAGCACCCCATTCACCGTCTGAGCTTCCTCTGTTACGTTTCATTGACACACATTTTGAAGTACATATCAATTACATTGTGTCCGACAGAAATATTAAGTGTTTATATGATACTAACCGTATCGCAACGTTTTGAGCAAAATATAAGTTTAAATCGTTTACTTTTTACAAATAAAGCTACACGCACGCTATGCATTATGGGAACAAGGCGACCATGTCCACGCCTCTTCATTGTCAACACGTTTTCTTATGTTAAAACTCGTTTGTATGAAACGTACATATCGGTACACATCTCCGCCCGGAACATAGTGTTCTTTTTCTTATTACACGCCCATGCATTATTTCGATACAGTGAACTCATATTCTGAAATTATTTAATTTAACTCGGTAAATTAAAATAAAAAGTGAACTCGGTAAACAAAGTATTATAGTCGGATCCACTTGTAACGACGAGTGACCCTTTTTCAGTTTTGCTCTTGATCCAGCAAATCTGTTACCTGCAGTGGTCAGTAAATAAAGCATTTGGTACACGAGTAAGAAACACAAATACCATATCCATTTAAACTACAATACGCCTAAATATTAATATCCAGCAGCCGCAACAAGTAGGTAGTCCTGTGTCTGCGTGCCCTTAAAAACGTAAATAACGATTTAAAGAAAGCCTGCTGTAACAAGTGTTTCATATATTAACGGTCTATGGTCTCATTAAAGACATGCAACAACTTGAGCTGTGGGCTGGCCTTGGTAGGAAAACTATACTTGGGGCGCTTTGTAAGCCCTGAGCTACTCTCTTGTTGGCTTCCACTTCCATGTAAGGTAATAAGACTACTAAATTGGCAGTTGGTAGTACTGTTGGCTAGCTCATTAGCTTGATTAAGCTTTAGAAGTGGATGCAGTGCAGTGACTGACATTTGTTAAATACCAGGAGGAACCACACGTTTACAGTTTATTAGCGAACAAAATCCTTCACTCGTTTGTTTCTCATCACACTGTAACGTTACCTACATCATTAGTCTCGCGACTGGTCCCCGGTGCTCGTCCTCCTCAGAGTGCACGTGTGTTTTGACTGACAGCTGACCTGTGGTCGGCTTTTCTTCTTGCAACGTGGGACAGCAGCTATAATAGCTGCTCCACGATCAGTTCCTAACCGTGTCCTCTTCATTAAAAAGGAGGAAATGTTGCTGCTCATCTCCTCACTGGTCTAAGGAGTCATGTCTGCCACCCTGCGGATGGGAGTGTTATTACATAACATAAGGCCGGTCTTCTAATATACTGGAACTACAATTGCTGTTGTATGTATAGCACGGTCAAGTTTGTTGCACGTGTAAAGTACATGGTTAAATCATAAAAAGAGGCAAGATTTTTAACAAAATGTTTGCTTTATTTTTTCAGTTTTTCTTAAATCCAGAACAACTCATTCAAGGATAATCAAGGAGAAATAAGCACTAATGTTTTTATTAGAATTTTCTTTTCCTGTTTTTACATTTTGTCAGAGGTGGTGAATTTTATCATAATTGGTCAAAGTAAAACAAAAAAATAATAAATGAATATATAATAACAATACAATAATAATTAATTCAATACAATGAATTGTGGCGTCCATGATAGAATAACAATGGCCCAGAAAACGTAGGGTTTTTATTGTTATCACTGCTTCTTCTGTGGTACTGCAATAATCACCAGAACTAACTCAACTCAATCAACAACAGTAGAGGAAGAAATGGAGCACGCTCACAAAGTTCTGCACCCCGGGCTCCCAAAGAGGAAACACTTTTTTTATTATTTAAATAATATTTTATCAAAGCTTCTGTTTTGTATCTTCATAAAATGTTTCTAAAACGTATCTGTCTTTAAACTTTTCTTTCTTTTTTTGCATTTTGATTCATTTTCCTTTTCAGAGATTTTAAAAGTTTTTCGTCTCCATTTACCACAATGTGTTCGTTTTTGCAAGTGTGGCTGCCTATGTGTTTTTGAGTAAATGTATCTTTACCCCTGTGTGTGTGTCCTATGTGAATGAAAAGCCTGCACTTGTGAAGCATGATTATGTGTTTATGAACGTGTGTGTGTGTGTGTGTGTGTTTGTGTGTGTATTTTATGTGTACACTATGTAACCTGTATTAAGGTCATCGCAGCAAAGACATTCATACTGAGAGGTTGGAGATTCCTCAAGGGACGAGCTGTGACGCCATTAGCTTGCTCTGTGTGTGCGTCTGAGCTTTCGAGGAGTGTGTTGAACTAGCATGTGCACGAGGAGGGGCAGACTACGTGAGGTGGGTCTCAGTGCCTACATAGGTGTAAAAGTATGTGAGTGTGTTCATACTGTGTAGGAATTTATGTACCTGCTGGTGAGCCAAGTACAATTTCTTATGAGTTTGTACGTTCTGTGTAGAGCTTATTATGAGTCTGTATAGCCACTGAGTTATGTGAGAGGACATACATGTATGTGTGTGTGTGTGTGTGTGTGTGTGTGTGTGTTAGAAGGCACGGAGGGTGATGTGGGAGGCTCAGTCTCTCAGGTCCATGCTGGAGCCGAACAGGGCCACCAGCTGCTCCTCATAGTGGGCGATGTTCCTCTTCATAATCTCCTTACAGGAACCCAGAAGACGCTCAAACGCCTGCACGTCTATTACTACACACACACACAGAGAGAGAGAGAGAGAGAGAGAGAGAGAGAGAGAGAGAGAGAGAGAGAGAGAGAGAGAAAAATGTATTTACAGGAACCCCGTCATGTTACAGTCATGCTCATCTTTTACAGTGCGACAGGACAGGGAGAATGATAAGAGTACAACAGACAGAATATGTTGCTGCAGTGTGGTTAAGTGACATCTTTCTCCATTTCAAAATCGAGCACCTGTTGGAAAGAGGCTAATGTACTGTTAGTATATTAAACAGAAAGTACACTAAATGACAACACAGGCAGGTAGGTGAGTGTACTGACAGTGTGTGTGGGGTTAATGCTGAAAGAGAGACAATATGGAAGCACAAAGGGAAGTGACTCACTACTGACAAACACTACTACGTTAACTATGAAAAACATTACCTGTGCGAATAAACAAATAAAAGCAGTGCAATTAGCATTAGGTAAATACTCATCCACTGAGCCTTAATTACTGCACCCACTTTAAAGAGGTGAAAGAATTACAGAACGGCCTTTAATCAACAAAAAGCACAAGGTGATGACAGACGAGATAAAGAGCCAATCCCCACTCATGAATGAATGAATCAAAACTCAAATGCCACTTCATATCTCTGCTTAGGTTAAGTGGTTTGAATTGTGCTTATTAATTGCTTTTAATTTTAGTTTTAACTATCTACCATGGATTTATTGAATCATTTAAAATTGTAGCTCCCTAAAACACTTAGTGTGCAAACTATAATAATGAGTGAGCAAAAAGCGAAACACAAAACAAAAACATATGTCAGAACAATTTGAATATAATCACATAAGAAAACGTTCATGGGTGCTTCTGATGCAGGTATCACATCCCCAGATATTGGTGGAAATTAAAAACCCAGCCACTTTATACATACATTTGACTTCCTTATGTTTTGTGAGCAGCGTTAGCATCGATGCTGACAATTGCGTTTAACGTGTGTCAAAGAGTATTTTGTCTTACCCACACACTTGACATTTCCCACTGCGTAGGCCGAGGCAGCCCGGGGCTTGTTAGTGACCAAGGCCAGCTCCCCGAAGTACTGACCCCTGCTACAGCGCGTTATCTCCACCTCCGCATTGTCTGCATGGTCGGCCTTTGTCTGCAGGGAAGAGAGGGGAGGATTAAAGGTTAGCAACCAATGAGCACCTTTTTTTCCCCCTCTTCCCCCCCAGGGAGAAGCACTCGGCATCTGAGCAGACAATTGTGATTGCTGCTGTTGCTAGGCATAACCAGAAAGAAAAAAAAGAAATTGTACTCTGGTGGTTGATACTGGAGAGTGTGGGTTGTCATTGTCAGAATGTCCTGCATGGAAACTACCTTGTAGGGAAAATCTAATCAGTCAGGACTCAACAGTAATTGTTGACCGGTTGCCCGTGGCAACCAGATTGAGTCAATTGGCAACCATTTTGTGGCCTCTGGTCGCCCCTTTAGGAAACCACCTGTTCAATATTTGTTTTTTTTTGTTTTTTTTTTAATATATATAAAAACAAATCAAAACTTACAAAACTGGAAAATCTTACTTCAAAAGAAGTCAATATTTAATTGGTTGTCTCTGTTAAGTTTTAACACTACGTTCGTGCGCAACAACATTTCAGCTGTTGTGCGACCACTTTCAACACACGCGTGTTTGCCATGAAGAGATAGCTACAGGCAACGCAATTGAACGGAAGCTGGAGAATTAAACGTGCAATTAAACGTATTGTCAATTTGGGCAACCAAAAGCTGATGCCTGAGAGTGGCTGAATATTTTCTTCCTTTCTATTATGTGAGATGGCCTTTCTTTTAAACAACTAAATACAGCCGAATCAATGCTGCTAGAGATGTGTAAAACGTATACGTACATGGTCTCTGAGTGAAATAGAGAAATGAGGAAGGTGAGCGGAAGTATCTTACTTTACTCTTGATCATGATCTTGACCTCTCCTGATTCAACTATAAAGAAGCATTCAGCCTTATCTCCCTTCGAAGAAAGAAAACAGACAACATATAAATACACGTAAAGTATGTGCATACTGTATGTGTATATTGAAACTTTTCATTGCTGAATTTAACCACAGCTATATACATGTCTTACCTGTGTGATGATGCGCTCACCATCTGGGAACTGCTTCGATCCTAATACATCTACTATCTTCATCCTCTCGTTCGCCTGGTCAGAAAACGAGGGGGTGAGACAGAGGTTGAGAGATGAGAAATGTTGGGAGGAGAGATAATTGTTTCATTGACTATGCCAGCAGATGACGACCTCCTTCAGCAGACTTCCCTCTATCAGTCCCTCCATCTTTTCCTACGGTGCTCTTGCTTTAGACCTTTCACCCTACTTCTGGGTTATTAACATTTTAAGCTTGGTAGGTAGGTGATTGTTCATCAAAAACAGTGTTGTGGGGAAGTTTTGTAAAAGTGGCATTCATGTTTAAGTACATTCTTAGCCATTTGAACTAAATATACAGTTTGTCACTGAGTAAGAACAGAATTATTTCCACTATAAACTGGCTGGTGTTTTGCTGTTAGCTGGATGGCTAGCTTCACATGTGATGCTGTTGCATGACCCACTGTATAGTCGGATTCTGAAAAAACAGCCTGGGAAGGAGAGAGGCAGGGAGAGACAAAAACTGCCGGGAGGATTTTCCAACTAGCCCGCAACCAGTCAACTCACCTCCAGTGATTTGAGTAATGGCACTGACTCAATGAAAGACTCGTACATCCTCCTCTTCTTGTAATTGTTCTTCACAATGAGTCTACGAAATGTGGCCCGGTCCTTGGGAAAACAAACAAGAGTAATCAAGCTGCTGCTCCTCCTATGCTCGGCCACAGGGAGGCGCTGCAGCAGCATGAACCATCAGAGCAGAGCCCGGCTCCATTCATAGATTACAGGACTCCATTCTTAACATGTACTGTATTTGGTCACATAAACTGTTCCTAACCTGCTAACAATGCATTCATAAGGAGACAACTAGAGGGAAACTGTTTGAAACTGAGTTTTTAAGATTTAGAAAAGATAGCACTTGCAGTTAGAAATCGACTGACAGAGCAAAAAAATGTTTCTGCTTTCTGGCCTACAGCTAAGGTTGACCTTAGGTAGCCATCCACATACACAGTTAGGCTTAAAGATTTATTGTGCCACATTTTAACATTATGTATAAATACATGAATATGCCAAAGAATTTTATTTTAAAAGCTTATTGTAAGCACCATATAAAAGGTATGTGTAAAGGCTTTAGGCCGCAGTACACGTTATTGTAGGTCCAGTTTAATTTGCAACTAAATTGTAAACCTTATATGTAGTAGGGGGTCCCTGCTCCACTTCTCTTTCAGCAAAGAAGTCCTTGGCCTAAAAAACGTTGAAAACCCCTGATCTAGAGAATCACACATCCCATTAAAATGTTCTTACCAGTCCCCATAGTGCCCCCTCTTGGGTGGCGACGATGGTTGCAGCGCGTGGTGTGTTGTACATGAGTGCCAGCTCGCCGAAGCTGCCTTTATTGTCATACTGACCCACCGTTATTCCCATTACAATTATGTCATACACACCCCTGTGAGAGAGAGAGAGAGAGAGAGAGAGAGAGATAGAGAGAGAGAGAGAGAGAGAGAGAGAGAGAGAGAGAGAGAGAGTGTTAGGGAATGAGGCAAACAGAAAAAAAACAGCCAACGGAAAAAAAAAAAAAAAAAAAATTAATAAATTCAAATGACTGATGGATTTAATAGAGCTAATAAAGTAGATCAGTGTTTATTGACCTACTGACTGGTTTAAAAAGATATCTAATAACAAATTGTACCTGTAGCTCTGTAGCTACAGGTACTCGGGGAAAAATATGAACCATGATTTTTTTTGCTTAAAATGGATATCCAGATTCTCTCCAGATTTTTATGACCATAACAAAAAAAAAAGAAATTGGCAGTACCAAACAGATTTTTTTTGGCACTTATAGCACATTGCGCATCACCACAAGCCTGTAAACATAAAGGCTTCAATGAAGAGAAGGGAGAGCGCTTTATAAACCTATTTTATACAATGTCTATGTTTAAAACTCACAGAAGAAAGTAGTGGCGTTTGTGATGCAGTCGCTCGTAAAATCACATGAGAATCTTTTTGTAAATTTTTTTTTTTTAAATCAAAGATATTTTAAAATTGAATCGTGAACAGGGTGAATCGAGATAGCGATCTAACGATTAATCTTGCAGGCCTAGTTTCCGGGCAGGACCATGTGTCAGTTTAGCAGACTTGGTGAGCAAATCCCTGACGGTGTTTGTGTGGGTGCACGAATGTGTATAATTTTGTGCATATTGCTATTAAAGTAGAAGCTTCTCATACAAGCGCATAACTTGACAATATCAAAAGGTGAGAGCAATTCAGTGTAGCAATGTTCACTTTTGCATATCTGCATGAACAGAATCAAAACATGTTTGTCATGGTTGTATGGATTTGTGATAGTATACACACAGTATATTAATATTTCAGTAGAGCAGTACTGTCTCCCCCCTTCCCTCTCTCTCTCTGTGTATGAGGATTAAACCTGGGGAGGGTAATTTGCAGTGCAGTTATTCCTATGCAGGATTAACCAGTCATTATGTAAGAGAACTAGTCCTCCCATTGGCTGCTTACTGTGCTAAAACCCTTGCTGGTGTGTTAGTATTGACTTGGTTTGACTGGATTACCATGACAATGGGTACATTGATCACTTGTGTCTTTGTCTACCTGAATAAAGTTAAGGGATACCATCTAAACACCGTTTAAAATACTGTGCTGCTGGCTCTTGATTAAACAGACGAAGTACTGTAGGTGTGAAAGCAGTGACCATGAATAAATTAAACACAATAAATCTGTTTGAGCTCAGAAGGACAGATGAAAAAGAAAGAGCCAAGATTTTTTATTAACCACTTTAACTGTCATGTTAAATCAATACCCCGAAGAAGCTCAATATATTGAGTACCTCACCTACCTGTGTGTATAAATAGGACTTTCTGTCAAGTCAACCCTTGGGCAAGGCATCTTGATAATAGTTATGATATTGATATTTGAACTAGTGATGACTTTTTGATGGAATATTAAAATATGTACAAATTAACTATGATTAAATCTATAGTGCGTGATAATTTTTTATTGATGAATGCCCATTACATTAAAGCCATTGGCAATGAGTTGTTGCAAAGCTAATTAAGCCCATTTGTACCAAAAATCTCTCTATTTCTCAGTTTGGCTATGTTTACAAAATGGTGTACCCCGACAACATTCGCACGTAGTTCACATGATGAACTTACGTCAACGCGGAGAAAAGAAAACAGCAGCTTTGGAGACAAAGTGGACATAACATTGACAATATATTTACCTCTTCTAAAAGATCTAAGTTTTTTTTTTAACCTTCATGTCCTCCTTGATTTGACTGGATAACTGCTACTGGCAACTACATGGAGAAGAGGTGGGAGTGGTGCGAGGACACCGAAGGCTTGTGTCATGTAAATGCACCGACAGTGTTGTTGTCATTACTTAGAATTCCTCATGGGGGGGCAGAAACTACGCACTATAGCTTTAAGTTACAGCTGATTCAAACATAATTCAGATAATCAGATCTGAGTACCATAATGATCCTTTTAACATTGTACATATCATGCCTCCAATTGTGTATTCACCCCTGATCCCGTAGGGCTCCTGAGTAATTTCCAGTTACTTCCTGTATTCAAGGCTTCAGAACGGATTGTTTAGGTTTGTTAGTGAAGGGTTTTCCTTACCATAGTAGCACAGGGGCCAGCTGGATATTTGGAGGGTACAGTTATACTTTCAGCCTCCTTTTAGGTCTAATAAAATTGTCAAGATGTGCCATTTTTGAGTCTGTTAATGACTAGCATTATGATATGTTAACAGGAATGCAGAGGAGATGTTTACATAAAGTTGAATTACACATTATAAAAATAGGACATATTAAACAATGTGGTACTCATTGTATGTTACCCGTTTTCTTTCCTGCTTTTCTTTTTCATTTTGGTTTATCCCTCTATCTCTGTGTGTGTCCATGCTCATACCCCACACTGCTGGTGACCTTAGCTAACACCTACGCTTTCCCAGGCCAGGGAAAATCCCAGGATAGCATATGACTATAGGCAGGCGCGCTGCTTGTAAAGGTCATCGCACATCTCTTGTACAGGGAGCCTACTCTTAAAAGGTTTGTATGCAGATTGAACGATAGCAAACAACAAGTGGAACTAACTAAACCAGGGTGCTAAAATGATGGAATAAACAATGACCAGCCAAACACTGGCCTGTTTTCAGTTTGGTAGCAGAAGATAAGAACCGACATCTTGAGGTCTTTTGCTAGTAGAAAAAGTTGTAACGGACAGTTCTTAACTCAAAATGTGTTTTAGGAAGATAAAGGGGGGCCATTTTAATGTTCCAGCAACTTCGTCATTGTATTCCAGCCCGGGCTATAAAACCTGTACTGCGAAGGCCTGTGTACACAGCAACATTTACATTAGCAATATTGGAGGAACATTAAACACAGCCTTTATAGGTGGTGTATAGATGGGCACAGACATACACAACACCATAAGGTGGTTGGGCGGCTGTGACTAAGAAGAGCCAATTGGAAGGTTGGCGGTTCGATCCTCGACCCCTGGAGTCTACATGTCTAGCTGTTCTCGGGAAAGTGCAAAATGCTTTAGATGCTGGGTGTGTGAATGTTCGGAATGTTATGTACGTGAATGTTAATCTGATGAGCGTCAGTATATAAATGTGTAGGAATGGGGTGGATGATGCCTGAAGTATGTAAAGCACTTTAAGTGTTTGAGACTAGAAAGCGTTACATAAATACAGTCCATTTAGCACAATCATAAACAGTTGAGCGAAAATCAACACAAGCCCAACTGTAAAGACCACCAAAACGGCTGCAGTCTTGTAAATCTTTAAGGTTTTTAGTGGTCCACACCATCCACTATTATTTATTGCATCCATCCTGTAACTAAAATTACCTTTTAGGAAACTATACTTTTTAATTAATAACACTATTAGATTCAACTGTATGGGATTTTGTTTAGTAGGGCTGTACGATTATGGCCAAAACGATAATCATGATTATTTTGATCAATATTGAGATTACGATTAATTATCATGATTATTTGTTGATTTTAACCAAAACAAATTTTATAGTCACATAGGCTATTTAGAACTGCTTTCACATCCATATTGTGCTACATTCCTCTTATGTTGAAGTTGTATGTTGTACATACATGCAGCTGCAACACATGTAAATGAAAATTATCTGAAATAAATAACCTAGGATTTTTTTTTTTTTAATCTTTTTAAATGTGTGAAAGCTCCTTCAGTTGTTTTCAACAAAAACTGATTAAAAGAGCCAGGGAGAGAGGGGGAGTGCTATGGACGTACTCAGAGTGACAGCTGACTAATTATGATTGGGTCCAGCAGGGTCCGTCTCACATGCTATTACTCTACAAACTGAAGTTAGTTGCATTCAATAACTTCTTCTGTGTTTTTTGCCATGGCCGCCGCCATAGCAGAGTTACCGGTGGAAACACTGGTACAAATACAGGTTTGCCTCTCCTGGTTAACAATATACAGCTGTGTTAATAACAATTAAAACTGTGGACAAATGTCAGAAGTGTGGACCGGTGTCGTTGCCGCTCTTTCTCCGTTTCTAGGAACCTCGGAGTGAGTGAATGGGGGAGGGGCTGCGAGGACAGATAATAACACAGGCACGGTTTTATAGAAGAAATGGGTCATATAACGCAAAATTAAACCATATCGATATAAACAACTTTGCTTTGTCTGTTGAGAGGCAGCAGATGCAAGGACATTAGGTGCACCGGTCCAATCTAGAGGAAAAATGTTAGTCGCACTCTAGAGCCCTGTGAGTTAACAGACACTAACTAGCACTGGTCACTGCTGTTTGAAAAACCACACAGACGGGACAAAAGGTTGGATGTACTGGTAAACTGGTGAACCTTGTGACCAAAGTAGGACCATGATCAGGATTAAAATTAATTGCGCACACAGGCATCATCCTCGCCTTCGTCTATTGTTTTTAACAGCTTTTCTGTCATTAGGGTCACAAAAACAAACTTGCAGCATCTGTGTCAACACAGGCATCCGCCTTATACCTCTCTATGACGTAGAAGTTGTCTCCATCGTCTCCCTGGTCGATGACGTGCTCCAGGGGCTGAACTCGTAATTCAAACATGGCGTCCAGCACCTCCGAGAACTGCTCCTAAATGGGGGACGAGAGGGAGTAAGTCATACACAGATGAAGTGGAGGAAGAAGGAGCAACAGTGGAAATGTGTTTGTGGAGTCCAACTAGGAGCTCAAAATGACATCTACTGTAGCTCATGGGAGTGCTGTTAGATAGATAGATATTTATTGATCCCAAAAAATGGGAAATTACAGTGTTACAGCAGCGCATGGGAAAAACAAAATATACATACATACATACAATATACATGAAATAATAATAAAATATAAGAATAAAATATAAGAATATAAGAACAAATATTTAAATACATACAAGATGGGAAAACAAAATGTGCAACTGCTTAAGTAAAATGCTAAATGTTCCTGAATGAAGAGGGGACACTTTCTCCTTGTTTTACCAGCGTATGCATTTTCAGAAAAATATTGGTGGCTCTGAGAGTTGAGTCCATCCTAATGTCATAGATTTATCGTAGCAGATAATAGATGATAAAAAAACAGAAATAGGTTTTAAAATTCTGAAATTCAGTTTCAGGCTAAACAAATGGATTAATCAAATACAGCGACATCACACAGACATACTGTATATGATTGTTGGAATTGCTTTTTGGAAAACACGCAAGACAATCTAGTTATGCCCAAATATAGGAAGGTTTATATTAGTTTTGTTAACCCAAACAAAAATCAAAGCACATAAGAACATCGTAACTTGGGCGTTCTGTGACTTTAGGTTTCTAGACATAAGACAAGTAGAGCTTGTATTGTTGTATGGAACAATGTACATGTGCAAATATGTTTAACGAGTACTTATGTGACCCTTTTCTCTGCAGTTCATGTAGTGAACTGTATTTTTATCTTTTGCATTTTGTGTTTTTTGTACAAATTTATCATCTGACCTTCCCCAAGAGCAGCTGCTTCTAAGTGTGGTCCTTGAGGAGAGTAAAGGGATGTTATAACACAGAGAGAGCAGAAGGGAAACCCCTGTACATTGTAAAAAAAATTGAATGCACACTTATGCTGTTACTACTACTTTTATGAAACACAGAATGTTCCTTGCTGTTGCAGCTGTAGTTTGCGGTGTGATGTATTTTGCTCCATCATATATTAATGAAGCAAATATTTGGTACATGTTCTGTATAATTAAGTATGTAGTTCATGGAATTCCAAACCTTTTCCAGCTCCGGACGCAAAAAGCAAAATTTGGTCAGGACCACATCATCTGCAAAAAGCACTAATGAGATCCAGAGCCCAGTGAACTGCAACCCCTCCCCACCCGGACTAGGCCTCGATATCCTGTCCATAAATATTACAAACAGGATTGGTGACAAAGCGTAGCCCTGGCGGAGGCCAACCCTCACCTGGAACGAGTCCGACTTACTGCCGAGAACCCGGACACAGCTCTCGCTTTATTCAGAGATTGGATGGCCCTGAGAAGGGACCCCCTTACCCCATACTCCAGCAGCACCTCCCACAGAGACTCCTGGGGGACCCGGTTATACGTTTTCTCCAGATCCACAAAACACATGTAGACTGGGCAGGCATACTCCCAGGCTCCCTCCAAAATCCTTGCAAGAGTAAAGATCAGGTCCGTTGTTCCACATCCAGGACAGAATCTGCATCGTTCCTCTTCAATCAGAGGTTTGAATATCGGCCAAACCCTCCTTTCCAGCACCATGGAGTAGACTTAGATGAGGAGGTTGGCTGAGAAGTGTGATACCCGTGTAATTGGCACACACCCTCTGGTCCCCCTTTTTGAAGAGGGTAACAACCTACTCGGTCTGCCACTCCTTAGGCACTGTCCCAGACTTCCACGCAATGTTAAAGAGACGTGTCAACCAAGACAGCCCCTCCACACCCAGAGCTTTCAGCATTTCTTGACGGATCTCATCAGTCTCTGGGTCTTTTCCACTGTAGAGTAGTTTGTCTACCTCAACAACCTCCAACAGGGAAATTGATAACAATCCCCAATCATCCTCCCGCTCTGCCTCTACCACAAAGGACGTGTTAGCTCGGTACCTTGCAACTGCCTCTGGAGTCCTCTGGGCTAACATATCCCGGAAATATAGGGGCTGTCTTCAGTCGGACGGCTTCTCTGACCACTGGTGTCCATTAGGGTGTTCTTGGGTTACCGCCCCTTGAGGCACCTAAGACCCTAAGACCACAGCTCCCTGCCGCAGCCTCAGCAATGGAAACTTGAACATTGTCCACTCAGGTTCAACGCCCCCAGCCTCCACAGGAATGCATGAATAGCTGCGCCGGAGGTGTGAGATGAAAGTCCGTCGGACAGGGGCCTTTCTCCAGACGTTCCCAATTTACCCAGACCACCCGTTTGGGCTTACCAGGTCTGTCCAGAGTCTTCCTCCACCCCCTGACCCAACCTACCACCAGATGGGGATCAGCTGACAGCTCTGCCCCTCTCTTCACCAGAGTGTCCAAAACATACGGCCTCAGATCAGATGAAACGATACTAAAATCAATCATTGACCTTTGGCCTAGGGTGCTCTGATACCCCGTACACTTATGATTATCCCTATGTTCAAACATGGTGGTTGTTATAGAAAATCCATGACTAGCACAAAAGTCCAACAACAGACAACCACTCTGGTTTGGATCAGGGAGGCCGTTCCTCCCAATCAGACCTCTCCAGGTATCTCCATCATCACCACGTGTGCGTTGAAGTCCCGCAGCAGAACAGTCTCTTACTGGAGCCCCATACAGGACTCCATTCAAGGTCTCCAAGAAGGCTGAATACTCTGAACTCTTGCTTGGTGCATATGCACAAACACCATGCCACCCATGTGGCAGCGCACCCAACCCCATTGGTTCCTCCAACAGGTGGTGGGTCCATAATGAATGCCGACGCTTTCATATAGAGCACAAGGAGTCCCTGAAGATCTAAGCTGTGTGTACATCTCTCTTTTTGTGTATGTATGTGATTTTTACCTGATCTAGTGTTTTGAAGAGTAGGATGTCTCGGCATGACTCCTGCAGTCTGCAGCGCTGTTCATCTGTTTTTGGGTGAACCACTCTGGGCTCCGAATCCTCTTCGTCCTCGTCCGGGTTGAACGCCTCCGCGCACACTAGAGGGAAGACATGTAAACCCACTTAACATATTAACATCTGCGTTAACAGATCATGTGTGATTACATTGTTATTAGACAGAGGATACAATCTAGGTAAGAATGTATTCTTGACATGTTCAGAAACTCATTAAGACACAGTAACAACTAAGTGTAAATGACATGAGCTTTTGGAAAAACCTAAAATTACCTTGGCAACAAAGATAAAAACAACAACAGGCAAGCCAACAGGTTTCATGCAACTCAGTGACAACCTTGTCATCAGTACACTACCACTACATTTGTAGATGGGGAACAAGTAGTAAAAAAATGTTCATTGTTGGCCTTGACAGACTGACATTTGTTTCTTGTGATATAAGAAATCATTAGTCATTCGGTACCAGTTCAAATTTTTTGGGACATTACACAATTTCATAAAATAACACACAACATTTATCATTATATATTCAACTGAACTATTATAAATTCTGAGTATATTAGCAGAGGTTTGTTATAATTTACCTGCACTTACAGATGATTGTGATTCTAAACTGATTTACAGTAAATACAATACGTCTGCATGTTCTACACAACAGATATCCATCAGGTGACGAAACATTTTTTGCTACCCGATAACTATTCTGATACCTGAACTTGTGTATCGGCCGATACAGATTACTGATCCGAGACCAGTCTGTATATATTTTCTTATGTTTTAACAACTGTATATTACTATCCCTGTATGGATGTGATATGTTTCTATCTTTGTTGTCGGTCTGGCTCAGGTTAAACTCTTTGTGAAACATGAACAAACACAAACAATGAATGCTATAAAACTTTCTTTTTATTAATCCAGTTTGACAGTTATAACAGAAAAAGAACATAAACTAGAAGTGAAAGCAATCAAAACGGGGTCCAAGCCTCCCCGTACAAGTCGTCCCAAATGACCCGAGGAGCGCACAAAAGTGGAACCCAAAGCGAAACGGCGGGGAGGCAAACGTTGAGAAGTATGGAGAGGTGCACGTAACAGTAAGGATTAATAGCACAATGATCCCGAAAAACTCTGGGCTTTTAGGCCGGATACAACACCTTCTGTAAGGGATAGAAAGACAACAAAGACATCAGCAGAACGGGGCCACTGTTAGCTTTTAGCTCCAAAAGACGGTACGTTTCTACTAGTGCTGTTTGGCGTCATGTACAACGCACTCGACCTCAGAAGGGATAAAATGGCCCAAAATGGTCTACATTGATTTTAATGCCCCCTAATGGCCTATCTTTACCAAATTTGGTAAAGAGCCGAGTGGCATGAAAAAAAAAAAATCACAGTTTTGGTGTTGAAAGTATTTACTGTGGCAGAGATATTGCAACTGCAAAATTCCCATTTAATTGCATTGTATTTCGCGGCAAAATCAACGAATGTTGATTATAGCGCTCTAAAGGCCAATCTTCACCAAATTTGGGCGTGACCATTGCAGAGAGAAGGGGAACAATGCTCCCAAGTCTTTTGCTGATAAAGTATAATTTGGCAGAGATATATGTGTTTGGTAGCTTACAATAGAAAATTGGTTTGGTTGTCAAATGCGCATACGTTAGCGTAGCAAAATTCTTTATACTTTCTGACAGGGCCATCCTACCAGGTTTTGTGCGGATCTGTCACACAGCCTAGGACGAGTGCCAAAAAGTAGGTTTTGCGCTTAGCGCAATATTGTGTAATTAAATTTAATCAGAAATGGCCGTGGCCTTTATCATGTGACCCAGCTTGATGTAATGAACACGTGGATGTGAAGATTTTTAATGTGTGATCTATATTGTTGGAGTTATAGGCAAAAACACGCAAAAACAATAAAATATTTTTAAATTATAGGGCCAAACACGTTTTTTTTGCTATAGTGCCATCTAGTGGTGGCAATGGGTCAATGTTTGCATCTGAGGTCTTTGCAGAGTTTTGGACCAGTCGTGAAAATGGCACACCACCACCACATACGGTTTAGGCTTCAGAGGGGGTTTTACATAGAGAAGAATAATAATACTGAGGAGGAGGAGAATCCTTAGCAAAACAATTGGATTGGTGCATGAACTCCAGTACTTCCTAATACCAATACCACCTTTTAGGCAGTACTGGAGGCATCATTACTGCAGGACACAGAGGAGCCCCAAAGTGAGGAAATGTCACACGCATAGCGACATGTTTTCCCACACTGGATGACAAACCCTGACAAGGTCATTTTCTAATTGTCACTATGTATCTGTGTTTCCTACAACTCCGTAGAGACACACTCCACTTCTTACATGACATTTGCACAAAACACATGGATGTCTGTAGGAGTGCTTTTGCAATCATGAGTGTAACGTCTTATCTCTCAGCAATGTGACCTCTGCAGCGACAGCGTGTTCCCCCATTTAGTTCAGCTTTTTTGGAGTGGTAGATACAATGGACCCAGCTAAAAACAGTTAAATTGTGAGCCTGTGATGCAACTAATTAAGTACGAAGATATTCTGTAGACGTAACCCCAAAACACAAGGGTTTCATGAGCATGAAGACACAGGTGTTTGTTTTAATCGACATTTTTTATGTTCTTCCTAAATGTCATTGAAAATAAGATACTACAGGCAGTTATCTTGGCAGCGCCCGGGTTAGAATCAAACCCGAGGCCCTTTGCTGGGTGTCACCCCCACTTTGATTTCTATAGCCATTATCTAATAAAATGAAAAAAGCCACCCCAAAAAAGACAGGTCCTTCATAGCTAAAGCTAGGTTGTCGGAATCAGATGAGTTTTGTTTCCCCCATATTGCAAAAACCTCCTGGCAGGATGACAGGATACAAAAACACTAGCCAATAAACACACTACTTGTGTGTTTTGTTTACAAGATCCCTTGTACCAGGTCAGATTAAAATCTAATGCACCTATGTAATCAAGTCATCATTTTCACCCTGCTTAAGGGCCAAAAACATTTAAATTGTAGATGTGATTGTGGCCTTATGTTTTGTTCCGCTTTCCCATGTACAAATTCAGTTACTTCTTTTCTACATTTCTTAAAATGCTTTTAGAGAGGAGCAAACATGTGCCAGGTGTAAGGTTATTTGGTGGATAAACATCTCTACCCTGAATGAATAGCAAAGTAATCTAGTAAAGGCATCCTACTGAATATATTTGTGATCACTGGAAATTAATCAACAAAAATTTTATACAGAATGTAAGCAATACAAAAGACAATCTTCCTATGATGAAATCTCTAGTTCATATGAGAAAGAAGCTGATTACCTGATACCGTTTTTCCATTAGAAAATGTATTTTTTGTAATAATGAACCAAGTAAACAAGTTCTTTGAAAGACACAAACACATTAAATGTGTGTGTTGATTTTAAAAGTCACTGAAAGTTGGGTCTGATACAATGGGCAACAATGACGTGCAAATTGCTCTCTTGTTGCACTCTACTGTACACTTAGTGACCAGAAAAACCGAAACGCCTAATCAACGTAATTCAATACAATAAGTAGCCCTGCATTAACTTCTAACTCACTTTCAAGAGAAACTCAACAACCTCTTTGACCAGCAGAGATGTAACCTCTCACCTTGCAGCAGTGATGTAAAAGTGTACTCCAGGACCCTGTGACGTCACTGTAGGGTTTTGTTCAGGTCAAACAAAGTCCACTTAACCCCACCCACTGTGGTCTGAGGATTTTCAAACAGAGAGGGCAACGAAACATTGTTTCTCAGCCTCGTGTAAAGCTGCTCTTTAAAAGTTCAGTTTTTGTTACTGTTTTTTGTTAGTTTTTGTTAATACTGCTTTACATCGGTGATTCAATACTTTATAGTTAGTGACGTTGCATCAATCAGTAAATTCATTTAAAAAAAGTTGGCTATAATATTTGACCACCTTATTTACAAATATGGACAAGTAAAACGTTTAGAAACATCTTAGGGAATGATGTAATCCAGGACAGTCCCACTCCAAACTTGTTGAATGAGCAACTCTCTGACAACACAAATTTGTACTAAGTTTCTCAAAGATGATATGCAAATCTAAAGAACTTGTTGTCTTGGATTGTAGTATGATATACTAGGGTCTGTCTGTTTCTGTGTGTTATTGAGAATTCTTGTCCTACACATTCAAACAATAATCAATGGAACATAAAAACAAACATATATGTGTTGAGGAAAGCATGGCCCATCCCCTGAAACATTTTTCTCTCTTTTGTATTAAATAAGTCATGGTAAAGGTGTAGATTTTTTCTCTGCTGAGAAAACACAAAACACCTGCAACAGTAAACTATGTACAATACAAACTGAAAAAGGACAGAATGTCTTACAACATTACCACTACAAAGAAGTCTACTCCACTTTGATTACTCACATCATTAAAAGGAAAGTACTCTAAACAACAGAGTTCCGTTTCAGAAAGCAGGTTTAGTGAAAACTCTGAGTTTGTGAACCCTGAGATGAGGGAAACTCTGTGTTTTCTGTTTCAGAAAGGGAGGTTAACCAAACCTGAGAGAGAGGGGCAACTCCAGCTTGTTTCAGAAAGAGACGAACTTAACCCCAGAGTCAGTTACTGTGGTAACTGAGTCTATGAACCTAATCTGTTTTTTTTCAAGAAACCTTGAGTTTCTCTTAGTCTCCTTCCCTGAAACAGTGCTCTTTCATTTCCTCACTCATTTTAGCACATTTTAGCACGGTTTGTTATATGCACGAATAAAAAAAACTAAAACAGGGTTGGTTCATTAACTGTTTAAGGCAGCCTATGTTTTTTTCTCTCAAAACATTTTGTTGATGATCCCGTGGATGAAGAAGCTGTATTACTTCGCAGGGAGTTAAACATACTGTATGTTGGGAGATGATATTGAGGCCCAGACTATGACCCTGACCACCCTCTGTCACCTCTCCACCCCACACTGGTCCAAAAGAGGAGCACCTTCTAGGCTCCGACAGCTTCGATATCACACAGACCGCCACAGGAAATCATTCCTACCACAGGCAATAAAACCTTTTAACATGTCACCACTGGGTGCTAGATAAGTCTCTTAGACACAACAATACAGCACTAAGTGCACATTACATAGAGATTGGCATGGAATACTTTCCATAAAATCATCCCTCAATGCAAATCAAACCGGCTATTAGTCTAACTGAAATAAAACCATGCCAATCTCTATGGATGGGGAAGAGCATGTGATGATGTGGGGCTATTTTAATTCCAAAGGCCATGGGAACTTTATCAGGATGCATAGTATACTGGATCCATGAAATAACTGGCCTCTGTGGGAATTTAACATAGGGGTATGTATACTTATGCCCTCTGTAGTTTAAGGAAGAACATTTATTTATTTACAAGAAATTATTCATTCACAAAGAAAATTGGTCACCTTAAAGGTTGGATTTTACCTCATTTTTTAATAAAAGGCATTAAGATAAATTTCCAAAACATGATTTTTGTATTCTTTTAGTCAATTTAAGCATGGGCATGTAAACTTGTGAGCACCACTGTATCCATCCATCCATCCATCCATCCATCCATCCATCCATCCATCCATAGATGTATTTTAATTTCCAGATAACTATCTATTTGAGCTGTATCCCAGTCTATCAGTTATGTAGCCTACATAACCTTATCCGTCCTCATATCACTAACGTCACCAATCGTGGACATGCTCTACATCCAGGCAGATAATTTGTCGCATTACGTTTATTTGCAAACAGCAGTTCTCTTTGCAACATTGATGACGCAGAGCATATTAGTAAAGCCACTGTAGGCTATACTGTGCGCATTTACTCTAGCAGCAATTTTATCCCACGCAAATTCTCTTTTGCTGTGTTGCTTTTTTAAAGGAAATATATGTTCAAACTCGCTGTATGTGTGTATAAGTATTTCAACCGACCAGTTTTGTTTGTGGTTGTTACCATGGTGAATCAAAGCATCAGGGCCCCATTGATGCTGCTTTTTTATTGTGGTGGTGCAAGCGCTTCACTCTGAGTGAACCTATTCTGAGTTGATTCAACCAACTCAAAGCATCTGTTCTGGACCCAAAAACTCAGTTTCCCATCTCAGGGTAAATCAATTCAGAGTTCAGGGTTAGACTCAGAGTTTGTTAAACCTCCTTCCTGAAACGGGTAAATAGGAAAACTTTACAACAAAGTTGACAACTTATACAAATTAACAAACCCATACTCCACAAAGAAGCTTTATGACTTGGTGGTATACAGTAGACTGCAGGGTTAACAGTGACAGTCGGACAGCAGTAAAGATAAACATCAGCGGACACACCCACAGCTTAATCAATGTGCAAAGCTCTATGACGGCTGACGACATTCAATTACTCATGAGTAAACACTAGATGGGTACAACGAAGCGTGAGAAAACGAGAGAGAGAGAGAGAGAGAGAGAGAGAGAGAGAGAGAGAGAGAGAGAGAGAGAGAGAGAGAGCGCGCAAGAGAGAAACAGTCACACAAAACATACTGAAGTGGTGCTTTTTAGTACTGTGTTTTTAAATTATGACCTACGCGAATACACTTTACCAAAACATCAACAACAGACACACAAATTTGTAAGTCTACCAGTTGGCCTCAACATGGATGACACACAAAAACGCAGACACTGAGACACATTGGCAGTGATGTATGCAATGTTGTCCCTAGTGTGAATTACACTTAAAGGGACATGACGTCAAATATATGCATATACACAGACATTTTGGCGCGCGCACACGCACGCACAGACACACACAGACCTTACCTGACACTCTCCTGTTGAATCTGCTGGGTGGTGGAGCTGTGGAAGGAGAAGAGAGAGAGAGGTGAAATTAACATTGTTTTTACACAACATTTCATACAATTTTGTGATTTCTTTGAAATCCTCGTTACCATTATCTGCTCTGAAGAGACAGTGTTCATAACAATAACTGAAGCCACAGAAGATTTAGAAAAGAGAAAAGGCAGAGAGAATCAGAGTGAACATTGAAGAGAGAAATATAGATACAGTCAAACAGATAATGGCAAGAAGAGGTGAAGAGATAGAAAGTTGGAAAAGCATGAAGATACAGATGTGGGAAAAAACAGAGACAGAGTGTAACTACAAAAAACACACACACACACACGCACACACTTTACCTCTAAAAAAACTAAGCAGCAATTACCACACAATGATTTCCTGAAGCCAGACAGATATTAATAACAAGGAATAGAGGAATAACAAATAACTTAACAAGAGCCCTCATAGCTGCGTGTTTAGAACTAAAATATTCATGAGAAATTATGCATTTGAAGAGAGAAAAGATGAAAAGGTTATGGCAGTTATGTTGGTATCAAATCTGTTACAATGTGGCTTAATTACACCATATTCTAACACAGGGTGTCAAACGTACGGCCCGCGCGCCTCGACCGGCCCGCCAAGGATTTAATCTGGCCCGCAGAATAAATCTGAAAGTGAAGAATTGCAATGAGACATGAGCTAGAATTCTTTTAATAAACTGCTATTCCTAAATTGTCCGCTAGGGGCGCACTGTTTTAGACATGGAGCAGCTGAAAGACGAACAAAAAGAAAAACAATGCTGAGATAGACACAGCTAATGTTAAGTGATTACTACGGCAGATCTACTTACTTTTGTACTCTCCTTTACACCCTCATTAGCCAAAATGTCTTTGTCAAAAAAAAAGAAAAGTGGATATTGAGTGTAGAGTTTTCCAAGAAAAATGGACAGCTTCCTATTTATTTACAGAGGTGAATGGGAAACCTGTGTTCTTGATGTGTATGCAACAGCTGTCTGTGTTTAAGAAATGTAATATTTGGCGCCACTATGAGACTCCGCATGGTGAAAAATACGATGGCCTGCAATGAGTTGCTGGTGGGTCTGAAGAAACGGCAGTCCGTTTTCACTCGGAGACGAGAGGTCATTGAAGCAGCGGTAAAAGCCAGCTATATAATTGCTAACGAAATAGCATTAGCATTTACTTCTTTCCACTAAAACAAAAGGGAAACAAATTAATTTATTGTTTTTATAGCTATGATGAGCTGTGCTGTGATTTTAATAGTCCGACCCATTTGGCATCAAATTAGGCTGTATGCGGCCCCTGAACGAAAATGATTTTGACGCCCCTGTTCTCGCTACATACGTTTAATTAGTCTGTCTGAACCAGCAACACATTTCTTTCCCCAAATACTGAGGTGCCTTATCTTTAAATTGTGATGCCAGTGTCATGTAATCCGAGAGAGTTGCCGTTTGTTTATGTTTTGACTTGACAAGCAGACTTGTCTGTGCCAGTGTAGCCAGCCTCAAGCTGGATACACAGATGCTGTTGGGACACTGTTAACGTTCTGAGCCACCAGGATGATGCATCTGACGTTCCTGATTTAAAACTCAGGGACTCAGCAGGCACCTGCCCATCTAACAAAAGTAGCTGACCCTGACTTTCCTGTAGTTTGCTTTATTACAAACAGAATGTTGCTGCTTCTCTTTCAGACCTTGAATCTACGCATCACTGAAGTGCTAATAATATGACATTAAATTAAACCCTTGAGTAAGACATTGCGATTATACAACAGTTCACAACAAAATAAAAGTCATAATCAAACTGTATTCATATTGTGGGACAAGTCACGCTCAAAATTAAAAACAAAAAAAAACAACAGAGATGATTTCTAGAACCTTCCCGTTTAGATTTCCCAAACTAAATAATTACCGCAAATGTAAACACTGAACTGCTTTACTAGCTCTATCCTGTTATTACTAAGATATCTGCTGAAAATATATAGTTTTTCCATCAACAGATTTAGCTTCTGTATGTCTGCTAAAATACCATCTGGCAGTTATTTCTAATATATCGCCAAGTCACAGGCACAGTTGATCCAAACATTTCCAGTGAATTACTTACATGAATACAAATGTTTTTATTTAACTCCGTAAAGTTGAGACAAAAATGGCAAGGCAATATTTTAAGTGATGCACCAGCTATGTTCAAATGGCTCTGGGTGTGCTGTCATGCTGATTTGAGCAAGTTCTAAAATGTCTAGTTGACTAGTTATATAATTGACAAATTAAATATCTTTAGTGACAAAAGATCATAGCTAATCACACTATTTACCTTGTTTGGGACAGAACTATTGTGTCAGTGAATCAATGCGTTTATTAGTAATCACATATAATTCAAGACAATCTTTTTAAGTGTTGGCCCATTAGCCTCTTACATTAGGCCAAATGAGTTAAATAATTATGGCACTTCAAAATATGAGAGAGGCTTATATTAGCAAGGCAAGAATAGCACATAGCCTAAATCTAACAAAACCTGTTATGAAAGTAATGGTTCTCTGAAAATATGCAGAATCCATTCCGTGCAAACAGGGATCAGGATAGGCCCATATTATGCTTATTTTCAGGTTCATCATTGTATTTTGAGGTTGTACCAGAATAGGTTTACAAGTTTTCATTTTCAAAAAACACTATATTTTTGTCGTACTGCACATTGCTGCAGATCCTGTTTTCACCATGTGTGTGATGGTCTCAGTTTTAACTACAGAGTGACACATCTCACTTCTTTACTATCTTTGTTGGGAGTTGCACAGTAGCTAGGTAATGATAACATCAGCTAGCTACTGTTTTTCCGACTTTGGTCAGTACAAGGCAGGATTAGCTGGGAGACTTCTTCTAAATGATGGCACACTTTTGCAAAACCTGCAGAACAGGGACATATAAGTAGTTCTTTTGTAGATTATGGAGAACTAGTGTGTGTTGTAGCAGTGTTTTGCCATTTAGAACAAGCTAGCATGCTAGCGCTAGCATGGGCTATTGTTAGCCACCTCATCTCGGCTAGTTATGTAGAAAGCCGTGGAGATTTTGAACCACTCACCCAAAGACTGAAGGTAGAGGACATTCAGAAACCCGTATCTCACTCAAAACCGCATGGGTAAAACACCCAGAATAAGTGATTTCTTCATAATATGGGAACTTTAAGGTGCTTAACACCCAATCCCTAATCCTCTCCTAACCATAACACAACAAAGTTTATTAGTTGTTGGATTCTTCGAAAAAAAAAGAAAAAAAAAAGTATAGTTCCATCCATCCATTTTCCGCTGCTTACTCAGGCTAATACTTTTTCTGGTATTGGGTCCACATAGCAGCAGTCTTTTTTCAGGCTTGCCTCAACTGAAACTAGGGCTTAGACACTTGTTTGCTAGTAAAATACTGAGGGTGGTAGGTGCTGTATATAAAAGCACACTCTTTATATGTTTTAATCTCCATTAAAATTAATAGAACACAATAGCTTCATTTCTATGTCAGCAACCATTTCACCTATCAGCCAGATGATGAACAGAATTAACCAATGTTTGTAACAACATCAAATCAAACACAGGCAAAACATCCTGTCCAAAGCAGAGGATGATTCCAGGAAATGTCTTAACAGCAGCTGTAATCAGGTTTAATTTCTGGTCAGGATTTCAGTGCTGTGCACTTGACATGATATTCATCAGAGTTGAGGCAGCCTGGAAGGACACTGCTGGATATAAATATGCATCAGGGAACAGAAAAAGCGGCAAGTCAAGAGAGAGCCACTACTGTTAGTACGAGGGAGAAATTAAATGGCTTTGTGCTTGTGTATATCTGAATTTTGTGTGTATGTCCTTGGACAGTATTTGAGCGTATATATAGAAGCATCCTGACCTGGTGAATGTGTGTACAGGGTGTTAATTTACCCACAAAGAGACTGAGGTCAGGGTCCTAAACACATGCTTTTTAACGCTGTGTTGTTACTAGCTCTCACACACACACACACACACACAGTGTTGTGTCCATTGCCACCGTCTCACCATACTCCAAGCCCATTAACTCTAGACTGTGAAGATGGTAGCCTAGAGTGAACTCACACATACACACAACTTTCCCCTACTCACCTGGGGAGATGACAATTTAACACTCTACTCTCCATGGAGATCACTCTTAGTATCACTCAACACAGATCAAGCAACAGGATGTCTCGGCTACTGCTGCACTGACATTTGCCGCATCTGCAAGGGAAACTTCTATTGCTCTTTAAAAGGGATTTCCTAAAAACAAGTAAATGGTTGTAAGGAATTACACACAGAAAAAAATGCATTAAGAAGGATTTCGGCATTTCAACTGTATTTGTATGCATGTGTTAAATCTCACGTACATAACACACATTCAGACTCATTTGGCTGAACTCTCATTCTGCCTACCCACATATTAGCCTTGTTGACACAGGGTCAGAATCTACAACATGGCAACTTCAAAATGAGTTATAACCTCAAATGTACTAAACAACAGCTAACTTGTCCTTGGGAGACAATGATTTCCCTGCAGGCCATGGTACATTCTGACCATTTACCAAACAATGTTAAACCATGGCTCAATTAAACAAGCTCTTAAATGGCAGCCTGTTAGACCAACTCTTCACAAAACAGAACCATATAATCTCTCGGTTTCTCAGAAGACTGGCTGCGTAATGTTAATGGAAGTTAGTGGAAACCGGAAGAGGATCTATACCAATTCTCTCAGCACTGGGTGCTGGAAGTGCACAATTAATTACAATTGAAGAATCATACAAAACAATATTTGGACAGAAATAAAATGTCTTACAAGAACAGTTCAAATTATTCGATTTAAGTTTAAAGGATTCTAAACGTATGATTAAACATCACCAGTTGTTGGTTTACTTGTTTTTTTATTTTATGGCTATATTTTTTCATACAGTTTTGCACAGTAACAACAAACATGTCTGGAAGTGAAATGGCTACAGGCTCTACGGTGGAGAACCAGTTAGTACAAAAAAGGGGAGCAAGTGGTTGAGTCAATTCTTTGACCTACGGGTCTTTGTCCCCCACACTGTGGCAGTACAAGAAGAAATCCCACTGGCTATTACTATCCCAATGTTACTGCTGTTAAAGCTTTGGTGTGTAACTTTTTGATATTAACAAACTTCTGTTACATTCAAGCCATTGCCAATTGAGTTGCAAAGCTAATTGAGACTCAGCTCCACACAACACTATCAGTATTTCTCAGTATGGCTAGGTTCAAAAGAACATTGTTTCCAGCGCAGAAACTCGAGTAAAGATAATTGCTTCTTCTGAAGAGTCCGTCGTGTTTTTTAATCCTCCGTGTCCTCCTTGTTTCCAATACAATAAAAGCAGTAGTAATACATTCCCTTGAGTACAAGACTATTCTTGGGCCCTCTCTGTCCTTTATTGTGTTCCTTGCCCCCTCAGCTGTCTCAAAGGAACAGACTTTCCTCCCCTATATTGCTCCTAACGCTTAATGACTCTTCCTCATCCTTCTCACTCTCTTCTCTTTTGCATCCAAGTCTGGTTTATACTTTATCTCATGAACTCAAGACATAGATCAGTCTTTAGGAGTTGGTTTTTGTGGTTTTTGATGTAACAAGAGGACGGATACATAACAGCCTCTGGTGTTTTGCCTGATACATTTTCTACTTCAATGTCTTTACCAGCTTATGACAAAGATTTAAATCAACATCCAAATAGCAGTAGTTAACAGAGACTAGCCTCATGATCACTTGCAGGCAACTAGCATTATGTTTTTACACTGCAAGCCTCATACTGGATTGTTTTAGGAGACTGCTTATTGTTTACTTGTGTAAGGATGTAACCAATAGAGAATGTAATTTAAATGAACAGCAATATCGAAGCAGTGATTAGTGCAACAGTTACAGAAACCCCTCTACTTTTATTCCAAATGCCTAAAAAAATGTATATCTTTGAAGAAAGACTGAACTGAGGCTTCTTCCCAAATAGCAATCAAATCAGCTATTTTTATACAGCTTTCCTCCCATGTGTCATATTGGGCTCTATGTTCATGCCAGCCCAGCCAAGCTGTGCAATGCCGCACATATTAATTACCAGACTGTTGTGTCCGATGAATGACATTACATTTACATGTTTCCATGGCAAGGCAAACGAGATTCAGCCAGAGCCTTGGCTACCAGATTATAGATCTGGACCTTTGACCTCATTGTCCCTAATAAATGTGAAAAGAGAAATAAAAGTATGGACTGAAACAAATAAAAAAATATACATATAATTAATATGGATCTAACTGATATTTTTCCATGGGAAAACGAATGAATTGTGTGTCCTAAAACATTTACAGCAACATCCTTTAACAGTGAACCTTCCAGCCATTAGTCATCAGTTATCTATTCCCTGGTGGCTATTCCCTGTGACTCCAAATCAAACCAAAACCTCCCTTCCTTTTTCCCTGCAAAACTATTTACAGTATGCAAACTTTCACATGGACAAATTTACTTACTTACTTACTTACAAATTACAACTTTTTTTTTTCAATCATTCTGTGTATATTTCATTTACCTCTTTTCCTGACCATAACCTGTTCATTCTAACATCTTTCATGCATCTTCTTCCGCAAGTTGCGTTCTTGCTGGCAGCTTTGGCTCTGGACGGGGACCTTTGTTGCATGTCATTCCGTGTCCCTCTCTCTCTCTGCCCTTACTGCCCGCCATCTCTCAAAGAAAACGGGGGCATAAGGAAATGCAGTGTTCAGTCTGATTAATGAACTCTCTAAGCAGAAATTTGCACCATAAGCTGAAAACAATGTCTGCTTGAAAAATGTATTAAAATACATTTATCACTTTTTGAAAATGGCTAAAAGTAAGAAGACTATTTAAGGTGTGATAAGTGGAATGAAACATGTAACACCACCAGGGTCCTTTAAAATATAGGTTTATTTTTTCTCGGTATTTCCACAGGTGTTCTCATTTCTTTGAATGATCATTTCAGCAACCTGAGTTTTACCCTCTCCTAATTCCACTTTCTGTATTTCCTTCAACACAATCAACCCCCCCCCCCCCAAAACATTATTTCTGCATCATAACATCCTTCCAGGAGCACTCATTCCAACTGCTTAAAATAATTTGTTATGATCCCAGTCAAACTCATGAACAGGGTCAGATCACTGCAGGTACCATAGCAGAGAGGCACACAAACTGACAAAAAATGCATACACGCACAGAATTAAATATCTACACATAAACCTAAACAAAGCATGATTTGTTGTGTGGTGTGTGAAAAGCTGTAATCCCTACTGCTATTTGTTATACGTGGTTCTACTCAACATTTTGCTCAGTACATTTTTATATTGACAGGGTTTGTTGTTTTGCTCTTCTTTAATAGTTTGGACTTAAGGTTCAGGTTATTTAACAGGTTGTTCCTCTGAAACTACCTAACCACAAAATATTTCATTAGTAAATCACCTGAACAGAACGTGTTCAGTCCTAGTGTTTCGGCCAATTTCAAAATTAATCTTGTATTCATGATCAGTCACATAAAAGGCTGTTTTGTCTGTCAAGAGCAGGTGAACATAATAAAAATGTGTGTGCACATGCTTTTGTGCGTTTTAATGTGTGGGTGCGTAAGTCTGAGTGTGCAATGTGTGAAGTGCTATCCCAACAGTCATTTGGTTGGGTGTGGGGGTGGTGGTGGCTGTATCACAAAGAAGATCTCATCGCCATAACAACGATATCCCTTTCGCCCTCCATCCTCCCCCTTCTCGGCCGCCATCAAGCCCCTTCTCCTTTACCCAGCTTTTACCAAGTGGCAGATCATCCCTGCTCACGTTCTCTTTCTATCTATACACCCACTTACTGCCATAACAACATTAACAGATGGAAAAAAGAGAGAGAGAGGGAGAGAGAAAAGAGAGCAGGACAGAGGGAGAAACAAAAAGAAAGAGCAGAGTCGGATATATTGTGATGTGAAAAAAGAAAGACAGGAACAAGGAGAGAAGGAGAAAAAAAACATAATAGCAAATTCCAATATGGTGGCAGTAAGCTACTGTATGTGCCAGTTGATATGGAAAGAAGGAGAAAGATAGGCAAAAGGAAAACTAACTAGAGATCTGTTATGTACACGGAAGAGGCGGATAAACCCTGTAGCATGTAAAAACAGTACAATAAAAAGAAAAACACACAAAAGAGAGAGAAATTAATTGAGGCAGAAACAGAGAAATAGAGAGAGATAAACCCCCTGAGTGAATAACTGAATAAGGAAGAAAGGGAGCAATTCATTCATCCCTGACTGGTGTTTTCCATTGATTTCTCTTAAAGCCATTCTCAGTGTGTGAGCGTCTGTCTGCTCAGCCCGTCAATAGTCTCCCCTCAGCTTAATGGCTGAGAAGGGAAAAGCATGAATCCTCTGACACTTCAAATATTAATCTTTTGCTATAACAAAATGGCTACTGAGTAGGTAGACTGGTAAGATGATGAGACAGAGGGGAACAAATGACGAAAAACATGATGAAAAGACAGATCCGGCAACAAATTTAGTAAGGATTAAAAGAACCCTAACCGGCGCTGCGGAAGCAATGGCTGGCTATAAAGTGGGTGAGTTAAAGGCAACCAGGAGACAGGTCTGTTATTTGTCCGCCCACCTGTTGCTTCTCACACCTCCAGGTTTCCTTCTTACCACTCTACTTCTTGGAATAAGAACAGTAGAATGCAGGAAAAAGGTTGGCTTTTAAAAGGAAAAGTCTGTCCATTACATTAGTCACTTTGGCAGATTGTCAACTGTCACTAGGAGCAGAATTAAATAGTGACGGGGGTTGGACAACCCACCCAGGAACAGTGTTCAGCCTTTCAGCCAATTTTTTTTCAGTGGCCACACGCGACAGGCTGAGCGGCACCTTGCGGGCACGGCCAGTTGGAGAAACACTACTGCGCGTGTTCAGTGGGACACATATCACGGGAAGTAAACCCAGAAGCTTAAAGCTGATAAGTTCCCATTTATTGTTTTTTCATCTTTCCCTTATTCTCAGACCGTCCAAGGCAGTTTCAGCTTTTGTTTACTGAGAAATTGAAATGATGTCCCATGCAACAATTCTTATTTTTATACCTATGAAAATAGTATTATTTCAGTTTGTCTGGGTATCATGCCATTATGTGTCATGGAATGTATCCTAACAAAATCGGTGCCCTTTAGAATAGTTTAGCATTAAATAATGAAATGACATTTACAACAGGTTGACAACATAGGTTTTCACCATTTTTTTATATATAGATAATACACACACTATGTATGCATATATGGTACATGTGAAACCTCAAAAAGACAGACAATAATTGGCGAGTTTAATAGCAGACTCAATAGAGCACATCATCAGCTCCAGTCTCTTACTGCACACCCACATACACAGAAATCCCTCCAGAATAATGCCTTCAAAATGCACATGTGCAATTTGTGTATAGAGAGGAGAGGATGGTGTGTCAGTGTTTCTTTTACAGCCATTAAACAGTGGCTGTAAAATAAATATGATAAACAAAATAAAATATAATAATAACCAGCACTATGAGCAATACCTCACTTTCTCCCAACTTGGAGGCAATGTTTATCATCCTGACTCGTTATCAAAATATCTCTCATCTGTCTGTCAAGTGTGTTTCATCTCTCCCCAAGACCATTGCATCGAAGAACAAAACACAAATCCTGCCCCTGCATGTTCTCCTGCCCAGAGAGGATAGATAGTCTGGCTCTCTATATGTCGATGCGTGCTGAAATGCTGACCTAAGCAGCACTAACACCAGGCTCTACAGCTTTCACTACAACATCCAGTTAAAGTCTCTAATCACATTGATGCCGGCACTACATAAGTTATATATATTTGCACACAATTGCACATGCAGAACGCAAACTTGCAGTGAATGTAAAAAGACCCATAATAAAAAGCAGAACAGACAGCAGAGAAGGCACACAAATACACACAACCTGATTCATAAAGATAAAGACACACACAGACACACACACACACACACACACACACACACACTCTTTCTTTAAACGATATTTGGGCAGATATCAGCAAAATTACAGTTCCACTGTTACATTATTTTATCTGATAGTGACATATTTAACTGCAGTAAATACATACTTTGGAGTAAAAATGTAGGTGTGGTAGCCCACCACAAGTGCATGAATGCAGCAAAAACCATCTTAGGTGTAAGAACAAGTTGCTGAGATGCTGTTTGAGATTTATTTTCACTCAGATTTGTTTTCCCCACTGAAATAACTAGTGCTGGTATAGTTTTTTTAAATATGCAAATATCATCCAATGTGTATTAATAAAAATGTTTCCTTTGTTGAAGCTTGCACTAAATGCATCATATGGCATAGAAAATCACCATGACGGCTCAGACAGTAGATAATAAGTCTGGTGAACTCTTTTGTATCATTCAAGGTAAAATATGCAGTGCAAAGCAGGTAGCAGGTCTGCTGACGTATCACGTCTGCTGGCTATCGTGCGTCATACTAGAGTCAAATTATGAGTGTCAAACAACATGTCAATTATTGCCTCTAGCAAATTGGGGCCTTACCAAATGGATTGGGCACACACTCCCTATACTGAATATTATAACTGCATTTTGGAGAGCACCAATAGGATCATGTTTTGCAATGGAATTCTCTTTCATTCTACTCTCATGGAGTTGATGTCTGTTATCTATAAATCCGGCGGCTATTTGTCCCATATGAGAGTCAGTTGGGAAAACACACATCGTATCATTTGAGTTAAGAAACGCATACATGGTAAAATGGTTGGCAGTAGACAAAAGGTTGCTGCTGTTGAAAGTTACTGTTGAAAGTTACTGTTGAAACTGCTTTGGGGTCATTTCTTAAAATTCCCCAAACATTTACACTTAACCTTGTACAGAGAACCTTGTACAATTGTAGAATCTATTTTATTTTCAAGCTAAATTTGTTTTGTCACTAAAATATCCAAAGATTACATTGGATCGGAAATCGAATGAAATCAGGGCTTTTGAATGGGAAGGAAATTGTTTTAGGAAATCAGTGGCCATACTCTTTTAGCTGGTTAACAAATTCATCTCAAATGTTGTAAAGTGATCGGCTTTGCATCAGGTGCTGACAGCCCACATGAGCAAAGACATTTTGAAAATACTTAATTACACTGTGGGTTGTATTGTTAGCTCGAGGACTACAAGAAGACCCCCATAATCAGAAATCAGGGCTGCTCTGACAAGTGCAGATATAGAAAACCACTTTTACACCTTTGACAATAAAGTACAGTATGTCTTCCATAGAGACAGCTAACAGGATTAACTGGTAGCATCAAGTAGCAGGAAAAAAAATATTAGGTTATGACTTGCACTTCTGCTTTTGTACAATCACTTAAATTAATAGGAATGGAGATCTCTCACTCCCTTGCTGTGACACACACACACACACCCGTAAACAGAAACCAAGCATGATATATGGAGCATAAAGATGAGGAGAACAAAGTTAAATTAGAAGGTTAGCTTTACCTACAGCTTCTCAGCTCTGTGATTTATGGCTGTGGGAACTTGTTTAAATGTTGAATTTATTACACAGAAGTAGTAAACAAGCAGTGATAGGAGGTTAGAAGATATCACCAACACTGGGGACATCTGCACTTCACATACATATACCCAAATAAAAAAAACATATACAAAGATGCACAGATGTGGTTCCCTTTGTGACAGAGGTGGAGCTGGGGTCCATTAGATTACTCAAATGATAGCTTGCCAGGGTAGGAAATTAGCACCCGCCACCAGCCGATGGCTGGTACTTTTTCAAAGTGCCGGGTGACTTTGCTTTGTATACCAGCCATACCCACCGTGGCGGGTGGATTGTACTGTAAAACATTCCTTGTAACGGATTGGAGAGCTTTTGTCAAAGAGTGCTGTTGCTAATTAACAATAATGCACAGTGGAGTTGCGTTACGTTACTGCCAATGAATCCCCCAGATTTTGTTGCTTCATAATAAAAACATACAAATACCAAAATAACGGACTTATGGGAAATGAAACAGTTTACAGCCGGGGCTTTGACCTCTCATATTTCCGTTAACTCCAGACTTTTGTCGAGTGGTTTTCAGCGCTAGTCCGTGACAACATGTAGTTGAGCTGAGGTATAAAATAAATGTGGCGACATATCCCTGGTGTTAAAGGTCCGTTGCAGAGCCACAAGTGGCGCATTGATGACGAAGGGAAAACGAGGGAATAGTTAGTCTACGTTCCTGACGACCAGTCTTTGCACTGGGCTTACTGTCAAACCTACGCGTCATTACAAAATGCAAACAACTCGTGTTGGTCATATCAAGTGCACTGCCACACAGCTGGGGGAGACGGGATCCCAGGAGAAGAGTGTCTACATATATGGTACCCAGTAGATAAATCCTACTGGCTTTGGTGATCACCTGACATTCCCTCTAGCGCCACCATGAGGTTGACATTTCAGATAATTTGAGGATACCAGGATGATAATCTTTGTTTCCATCTACAATGAAGAATGTGTTTTCATCCACACCTGTGTATTGTTTATTATGTATGCCATATTAATGCTGTTTTGGGCTTGAGAAATCTGTTCAAGAGTGAAGATATTTGGCAAACCATGTGGCTGCAGATCATCAACAACTCTGAAGATGGTAAAAGAAACCTTCCCCATCTCTTTACCTCTAAGCACAATGTATCTATTGTTGGTACTGCCTTAAAACCTTGGAGCTAAAATATGTATTAATAATTTAAAAAAATAATATATTGAAGCAATTCAAAATATTTTAGTGCAGTTTTTATGAATTGGAATTCCGGAAAAAGGGGCTGGTTAAAAATATAAGTGGCTGGTAAAATTGGACATCTACCAGCCACTGAGGCTGGTGGGCAAAAAAGTTCATTTCCCACCCTGTAGCTCGCCTTTCTATTAAACACTTTGTCAATTTCCCCGTCTGCCATGGCCTTTCCCAGTCAAACAACGCGTTTCCTACACAAAAACACATTTTCTTCTTAAGCCTTCCCTTTGTTTGCTCTTGCAGCAGCTCCCTGTCTTTTCCTCTTCATTTGCCCCGTTCCTCCTGTTCTTATGTTGCACTTTTGCACTCTTGTTTGTTGCAACCCTCAGGAATCTTTCTGTTCCCTGGTTGAGCCCGTCTCATTCTCTCTTCATCCGTGCCAAGAAAGTATTTTCTCTAGTCTCTACTCTTGCAGCCTATACAGTAACTTCATGTCATCCAGCTTTTACCATCATTCTCACGCTTGGCACCGTCAGTTCATTTCCCACACTGCAACTCCCTTTTTACTCTTTACCTTTCGTTATCTAACTATTCTATTCCCTCCCACAAAAACTGTCTATTGCTCTCTCTCTTACTCTGTCACCTTTCCCCCCTATCTGACTCTCTCCCTTTCCCAGTATCTCACCCTCTCTTTCCACTCCCTCTCTCCTTCTATTGCGTTCTCCACAGGACTTAAGCCCTTAAAAGGAAGCAGCCCAGTCCCTATAGCTGCTTTGGTGTTAACCCTTTCCCAGCATCACCATGTTTGCTTATGCCCCCTTTAAGCATGACTTAGCCTGATCCCCTTTCCTATATGTATAACTGTCTATGATGGATATGTCACAAACAAGAGTCTGGCACTAACATCAATTGTTAGCATGCTTAATTGAACCAAAATGAACTTGGGAGTACCTAAAGTAAGTAATCTTGAAGATTTATATTTAAATCACTGTCTGTTAAGTCTCTATCTATCGCCAAATGAGGAAATGCAACACACTCTGCTAGCGTTGTGAGTAAACGGTTACCAGGGCCGAACAAACTAAAAAAGAGCTACGACAACAGATCAACAATCTGTGTGTAAATGTGTAATCTGTAAATATGAAACCCTTTCCACAAAACAAAAGATTTGTAAACCCACAAATATTGCAAATATAAAACAGATCTGCAAATAAAAATAAAAAAACAGATTAACAATCAGTATCAACAATACAATAAATGAACTTATAAATAAATGAAAAGCATTTGTGAAAGAACATTTACAACTTTCCAATGGGCGTTTGTGGATCCAGATTTTTCTGTGAATTCACTCATTTGTACCAAATCTCATCCAACACCCATTTCTCCCAAGTAGCTATCCCGCAACTTTATGAAAGGAAGTGCAGGCAGAGTTTGGAGTTGGATAGATTGAACATTTTTCATTCACAACAGACCTGTGGTCCAGCCACACTGCAGAGCCGTATAAGTCTCACTGTGCACTGTATGGTTATGAATCTATGAATATTGTTACGATGTGTCATTCTGAAGATTTTGTAATTTAACATAGTTTTTTTTTTTAATATCGGAATTAATAATGATAAGGTAATATTTATAATCGATATAGCAATGTCCCATTTTGTCAATATTGTGCAACCCCGCTTGATATACAGTTTAGAATGTTATGCCAGGCCTAAAAAACTATATTAAAATAAAGTATGAAAATAAAACCGCATAAAATAATAACTTACAATACAAGTAAATGTAGATTGCAACTAAAACATGTTGTCAGTGACCACCTTTACGATTATAAACCTGCAAAACCAGGGGAATGTTACCTGATGGTCACCGGTTGAATGTGATGTTTCAGAACGTGGGTTTAAGGAATCGTGACCTTATCTGGCACCTAGTTGATCATCTCAAATGCTGCAGGTTTTCTGCAACATTTACAGTCTCAGACACAACAAATAGTGTATAGTTAGATAGCTTGCTTTATTTAAAACATATAGCATCTTATTGCCATAAGGAGAACCCACAAAAATGGAGTTGTAATTATTTTGGGGTCCTGACACAGTTTAAGAGATGAGACCCTGGAAACATTGCATGGACCACTATTATCCCAGTATCCTGGGATTGGGCCAATCCTGTGTGTGGCAATGACTCTAGCCCCAAATTCTGGCCTTAAGTGCCAAGCCTCCACAGGAAAAGCACAGCAATATGTTTTCACATTCCCAGGATTATCAATATACACATTTATTTTGGTTCCCAGGGTAAAAAAGCATTACAAACACGTGGTGTGGGCTGAAATATTGAATGACATTAACACACAAGCACAGAACAATATCTGGACTTCCAAAAGTCCTGTGTGGTGGTAAAACGTCAACTGCAGAAAAATATTAGGGGCCAGTCGGAGAGTGGAGCAACAACACTCATCAAATCACTGGGTGTAACGTAAACAAGGCCAATTTGGTCTCTCATTACGTGACCATTTACAGTCACAAAAGACCTCCAAACCTCCATATTCTCATGCCCATGTTTAGAGTATGGCCATTAAATGCAATGTTTCACTTGGATCTTGTGGATATTTCTTGCTGTGCCATGGAAACTAAGAATGTACACTTGCATGCTTATTATAAATCTGACTATTACTGAAGTCAGAGAGACAAAACAGTAATATTGAACAGGTATTCGAGTCTAGTGAACAGTTCAAAATAAGTGTATATGTCATGTTAATTTAGGTTTCAAGAGGAAGAAAGGCAGTTTATACAATATCCACAAATAGATAGAGGGTTACACAAACACACATTGTCAGAAGTGCAATACAAAGACCGCTATATAAATGTCTGTCATAACAAGGCTATGCAAATATACTTATAAAGATACCTGTTAAAGAGTGGAGGCCTTTGAGTTACTAGTGACCTCCCGACTTTCTTTATCATGATTAAGCAAGGCCGCTGCCTATCACTGTCACTTCCAGCAACAAATGGGTGAAGTTTCAAGGCCAGTGGTTTCTATGGTGACCATATCTGTACCAGTTTAGAACAGTGATGATGTTAACCTCACAATGTACACAGTATTAAAAATGTTTTGTTTTTAAAAGAGGACAAAAAAAGGTATTGTATTTAGCCTCTTCACTGTCTAAAAAATAGTAAAAACAGCTGGTAGGTTCTGGAGTTGGATCCATCAGTAACTGTGACTGGAGGCAAAGACTCAGTCAAAGCCCACATTATGTTGCTTTCAATGACAAGAAGTGGGACCTCTCATTGCACCCATTAAGGAGGTTATGTTTTCAATATAGGTTTCATGTTTGTCCATGTATATTAGCAAGATATCTCAGACTTAAATCACAATAACATTTGGTGGATAAATAGACCATATTGTAGGACAAACAATAAGAAATTATAGGTCAAAAACGTTTGGTGTGGATCCTAACACATGTAGATTTAGGTTTAATACAGCAAGATCTTCCATATGACTTAAACCATGTTTTTAAAATCTACCCCATTTTCACATGTGCACTTGACTGTTCAGTTGACGAGTCAGAATGATGTCTAAAGGCAGAGTGTGATACAACCACCAGCGACATGCTGGTCTTTGTCTATTCAGCTGTCTGCTCTAACAGCCAATTTGGCAGCAAACCAACCATTATCCCTTTTCTAAAACTCGTGCTAGCTGGAGCATAAGAAACTCTTTGGTTTTCACCTGTGACCGTGTTGAGTGAAGAAAGGTTAATTTATCGGCATGTCTGAGGTAACTGACCAGGTGAGGTAAAACAAAACAATTAGTATTCCCCATACAGTATGTTATGTTTTTTGTTTTTGTTTATCATCACATGCCACTCTAAAACCAGGCCATTATTACCTTCATGCAATCCATCTCTCCATGCTGATGGAGCATCCATACTCTGAAAATCTGTGGTTCGGTCTGGTTCCAAGAAAGCTCTAAACTAAAGTGCTAAATTGGAGTTGATAAATCATAATTCTCTTCAGACAGAAATACAATGCACGGTCATGTTTTGTTGTGAAGACATGGATAACCTCAGCTGGCTGGGGTGACTGGCTGTTTAAATCTCAGTGCCGGCAGGTTTGTCAAATATCCAACCAACCTATCCACCTGAGGCCCGTCTCTCACCTGTCTGTCTGCATGTCTCTCTTTCCCTCTTCGAAGTAAACAGGTGTTTTTTAAGGCAGGTTAAACAATGATTTCAAGAATCATCAGCCACTTTTCACAGTTTACAAGACAAACCGTTTTTTTAGAATAACCAACCAATATCAACAGCCTGCCTGCCAAGGTGTCTAAAAAGGTTAGACAAACCCAGCAGCCAAAGTCAAACATTTGGCTAATATTTAATGTTGGCTCTAGTTTCTCTCTAATTCAATCTCTTCTCATTCATGTTTTCCTTCTTTTCCTACACTTCTCCCACCAGTTTATTTTCTCTTTCATGCCGTGCCAAAGATGGTTCTGCTAAACCACCCTTATAACCCTAAACCCATCTTGTCTAATGAGATTGGGCCTGTACATTGAGAATAACACATGCAGCGCAAAGGAGACAGGGGGATAGAGCGAGCAACAGATTAGGTTAAGAGATTGTGATGGCTGATGGATAATGACAGACAGATAGGCGGTGGTCAATGAATTGGAAGGATAGACAGCTTAATGTGTCTGAAGGCTGAATGTGACAGAGAGAAAGACAGGGACACAATCAAGACATGTGCGTCGTCGTTCAGTCACTCTGACCATGGTTAAGACCCATGCAACAAACCCCACAACGGAGGACAGAGTGAAAGCACTACTGTGACCTCTTTCACAAGCTTTTCTTGTGCAAGAGTAGGGTAGAAAGTAATTTAAAAAAGGAATGCTAGGTAACCCACTAGTGCTAAAACCTTAACCACGCTTATCTCACATTCGTAGGTTAGGAAACGCTGACAAACAAGAACTGTGGGTGGTTAAGTTTATCTACTCTTGCCACTTTGTTGAGTAACCAACCATTGTTTAATTTTAAAAGATCTTATGGTCAGTTAAGGGAGAATGTATAGCTGAATAATGTTTGAATCTAATCACTGACTACATTTACATTGCCTGCCATGATCCAGCTATTGATCTTATTCTAAATAGGCCTTTTTGTAAGATGTACATTTTCTTATAAAACTATTTGGTTTGTAATAATGCTCTGACAAATGAGGCCACCATTTCAACATGAAATCATCTCAGTTTTCCTCCATTTATTTTTAAACCCTATGTTGCCATCAATGTTCTACCATTGCTTACCCTTCATACAAATTATACTGCGCCAAGATCCTTTAAAAAATTAACCTACTCTTGTGTGACACAAAACACACACTCAACTGGGTTTAGGTGCTCAAAGATGCTTGTACTCAAAGACACAGTACTTGAAGAATAGCTCAACAGGAAGCATCTTTTTAGATAAATGATGGCAAAGAGTGCTTGTAAATGACAAAAAAAAAAATGATTTTAAGGTCACAATTCTATTCTCATTTCGACATTTTCTTTCCAGCAGTGAGGGCAATGCCACAATAAGAGCCACTAGATGGCTGAACTATTCTTTACAACAACAGTTTACGTTTTTTCAAAAATAATCGAGGTGCAATTGAAAGCATCACTATTTTACGAGACGCACATCAACTCAAAATTAAGTCCCGTTGGAGCCCACATGCTTTACCTTAACTGCTTGTTTACACAAGGAGGAGGATTTTCAAGTTCTGTTGTTTCACCGTTTTCTCCGACTGCAGCAGATGCCATGATGTCTGTAAAAGAGCAGTTGCAGGCTACTGGTAAGCTAATGTTACCCTGTGTCTTTAGCTGCATTGTACCAGCCAGGAAACCTTCTTCTGTGGGTAAGTACAAAAAAACAAAAAAACAATGGTGGATTCGCCGATCCTTTTCATTTAAAATTGAAATCGTGACACCCCCAATTGCTAAACTGTTGATGCATTTGTGAAAAAAAATTCAGTGAAATCTACAATACACAGAATCAACAATGATTTCTAAAAATTGAACTTAGACTAAAGCATTGTCCTAATTGTGTTACTACAAGAATACATGAAACAAAGAAACAAGACATGAAAAAAACTGAAATAACTTGTGTTACAGAAAATGCCATTTGTAAAACAGGAACGTGTAAGAGAAAAAACAAAAAAAACAATTTGCTTCTCATGAAGGACTGACAATCCTAAACTCCCTCCTGAATACCGGTTACAGCCCTCTGAACCGAATGTGGAGCCATTCACACAACATTTCGCTTGAGGACTGATTCCCACATCCTCGTCCTGCAATTTGACCGCTCTCAGCCCAGCTCAATCTCCTCCTCAGTCTTATTCCATGTTAGGTTTCTTGTCTTTTGTTCTCTTTACATTTCACTCACTAACTTTGTTTCTATCCCATGCCCTTCACTCTTCTTCCCCTCTATCCCTCCAATTTATATCCTGAGAGACATATCAATGGGTATACTTCCAGTCTGCACTATATCACCCCAAGGTTTGTTGTTCACGGCCAATATCATTGAAGAATTTGCTTCTATTTTTTTAAACTATTATCTCCTAGAAATATTTCAATTCATGCTGTAATCTAATTAGCAAGAGAATACAAAAAGGGTGTATTGCCAAAAGCCTCGTGTGTCTGAAATTGCCTCTTTTATGTCTGAATTACGTTTGGTATTACTATACCAAGTATAAACTTGGTATAGTTGATATGTTAATATTCTTATTTCTACAATACAGGGTTCTCCTTAAATAATGTGCACTTTAATTCCTCACATTTGGTAATGTTCTTGTTAAAGACATAAATTAAAGAAATACAGAAGAGCTATGAGTGTACCATGAATGAACATATGGCTTTAGTCCCACGTCCATGTTGTTTTTATCTAGGTAAGAGGTCAATTAGTAATGGCTTGTAAACTTGCAATAATAACATGAAGGGAGAAAGGAAGAGTAACACAACCTCTCTAATCTAGATGATTCAGAGGAGGTTGACAAATTTACATAAATGTTTTAGGTTATTTTCATTAACTGAGAGTGGTCAGACAACATATCATGACCTAGAGAGAATATGTTGGAGCAAGGGGGGCATGTAAACTCCAAACAGGACCAGCGGAGGAGGATGTACAGCCAGCGGCTCAAGGCCTGCCAGCCCCCTCCATTTCCTTATTTTCCTGCAATGCCACTAAAGATAGCTTCAGGCCAAAGACTGAATGAAGAAGTACCAAAGTTTAAATATTATTGATCAGTAAATGCAAGCAAGCCAGATGGTACCACAGCCTGCTCTGCCACATCAGTCTTTTCCTTTAACCCTCATGTTGTTCTCGGGTCAAATTTGACCCGTTTAAGTAAAAAAAAAAAAAAAAAAACATTTGTCAAAAAATGGGCCGTCAAAAGAAGCGCTGAAAATGTTAACATTAAAAATATTAAAAAACTCAAAAAAAGCCCCTACAACATTGTAAAAATGTTTTTCATGGTTGACAGGAAGACAACACAAGGGATTATGGGTGTCCTTATGTACTTTTTGTCTATTTTGATTTCTTCCATAATTTTCCTTTTGTCCGGTTTTGACTCTTTGTACTATTGCAAAGGAAGACCTGATATGGCATTCTAATAGGAAACCCTAATGCCAAACAAACAAATATGCTGCTCTGTTTATGTAATTTTGTCAACCACAAAAATGTCTTAGTTGATGCGTAGACCCATTGCCTTACATAGAGATTAGATAAAGACGGCTAGAGGATGGCACAGACTTTCAATAATTCATTTGTACAAAACTCAACAGGTAGCAGTCGGTTATACGTCTGTCTCAAGGTTTACCAGTTTACCAGTAAACGCAACAATTTTACCCGTCTGTTGTTTTTCAGACAACAGCGATGACCAGTGCTAGTCGGTGCTAGTAGCGTCGGTTAGCTGTTAGCTCCTATAGGACGCACCGGTGATAATGTCCTCGCATCCGCTGCAATGTTGTTGTATGGTTATGGTGTAATTATGCGTTACATGACCCGTTTTGTCTGTAAAGCAGTGCCTGTGTTAGATCTCTCCTCCACTCTCTCGTCTTACTCTCCGCGCCCGGTCCAAAAGCGGCCGTTGGTCCACACTTCTGACATTTGTCTACAGTTTTAATTTGCTATTAACACAGCTGTATATCGTTAAGTATGAGGGGCAAACCTCTATTTGTACCAGTGTTTCCGCGGGTAACTCCGCTATCGCGGCCGCCACGGCGAAGAACACAGAAGAAGTTATTGAATGCAACTAACTTCAGTTGGTAGAGTAAAAGCGCGTGAGATGGAGCAGCTGGACCTGGGCCAGAGATGTGACCCATGGCCAGGATATCATAGTTTATAAAAATGCAGCGCAGTGACAATACAGACATTTCATACACAAGACGTATGTATCCGCCATTCTACCCGTGCTGGACAAGTTCATAATGAGTCAGCCATCTCTCTGTGAGTTGCGTCCATCACAATCCCTCTCGCAGTTCTACATAGCCTATGTGACGATAAAAAATCTTTTGGGTTAAAATCAACAAATAAAAGTGAGAATAATCGTGATCAAAATTTTTGCCATAATCGTGCAGCAGTTGTCAAGTCTCAGCTTTCCAAAGGGGGCGGTGCATGCTAGAAACTCTGCAGGGTGCCCAGATTTTTTTGTTTTCTGTTATTTGTAAAAGCGTAAATGATGGAAATACAATCTAACTTTTTGTGACATTTTATATAAATGTCTAATCTGTCATTTGACGCTTTTTTGGAGATTTCTCCATCTCTTCTTGGCTTCTTTATAATACAAATTTTAACCTGGAGTGCCCAAACTTTCAATCCCCATCACACACACACACACACACAAACACACACACACACACACACACTTTACTTATTTAACTGTGTAGTAAAAGTTCAAAGACAGTGTTTAAAAAGTGCAATCCACATGTGTTGGTATGTTTATCACAGTAAATGATTAAATAATCTAAATACCGAGTGGGGTAAAGCCACATATTTGTTTTTATATTTCTGCAATTTACAGTCGTTTGTTTCTGACTTCCGTATGAATTTTTACACCAAGCTTGGTCAGTGCCGAATATACTACTGTGATTGAAGTATATAAAAGATGTCATTCATATAAAATCATGCATCACTTAATTTCATCATCACATACAGGCATGGCCTCCAGGAAAAGACAGTGTGTTTAATATATCTAATCTTGTGTTTTTCATACTATACAATGATTTACTGCTTGTCTTTGTTGAGTAATAAAGAAAACATAGTAAAAAAAATAATCGCAAATTAAATCGCAATATTGGTCCCAATCCCAATTAGCTTATTTCCAAAATGGTTGAGGTCTACTCTTGCCAACACTGTTCTTACGGTCTTAACTTATATAGTAACAGTTAGGATACAAAGATTCTAGATTTAGAAGATATAGATATATGGTGAAAAAAAACAGAAAAATACAAATAGGAATGTGAAGAAACAGGCAAAGAGATGTGGAGAGATAGGGCTTCGGCCATTCATTGAAAGAGACTTAGAAAGATAAGGCAGGTAGGCAAGAAGGTAGACAGGTCAACAGACTGGCTTTCAAAGAAATGATTGACGCAAAAACATTAACACACAGAGCAAGGCATAGACAAAGTTCAGTTAACAGACATACAGGTAGGACAAGGATGAAGAATGACAAGACCAGAAAGGAAAAAGACAATTCAGTGAGAAAGACAGGTACTGTATTAAAAAAAGCAAGCCATCGGAGGGCTTTTCCACTTAACGCTTTCAGTCAGCCAACCTGAATGTCTGAAGAAATGCTAGGCTGCATCAGATTTGCCTGCAGGCTAAAAGCACACTGGACATACACTGCACCCTGCTAATCAGGTCACATGTTCAACTGGGTTTAGGTGCTCAAAGACGCTTGGCCTAAGTATACACAGTACTTAGAGAATAGCTCAACAGGAAGCATCTTTTTAGATAAATAATGCGTACAATGCCCCCCCACCCACCCACACCCACACACGACTGCAGCGTGGCAATAAGTGTGGAAGGCGTGCGCGTAACGTTAGCGAACAATGAACCGTATGTCATACTTGCAGACCTTTGGTTCAAAATGAAGACCAACCATCTGGGAAAATGTGCACTCACTGGTGCAATAGGGCTGCTGCGCTGAAAAGGAAACTATTTACTGGCTTCTGTTGAGGTTATGAATCTTCCCAAGACCCTTACTTTAAAAATGCCAGTGCTGACGTGATCAGTACAACACCTAGGTAGCATTTTGAAAATACTGACTTATGCTTTTTCATGTGCTTTTTTGCAGCATCAGCTTTATCCCTGCAGTCTCTAAAAAAACAAACAATTAATTATTTTCTATTATCATTCCTTGTACTCATCTGTTCATCCATAGTTTAATAAAAAGCCCCACTTGTTTTAGTCACAGAAGCATCCAATTATCTCCTTCTGTTTCTCTTGGTGCACATGCACATGTCGGACTGACACTAAACAGCCCACCTCAAATTAGGAATATATTAGGAAGACCTCTTTTGTATGGCATGTTTTTGCACAAAGCATTTACTTTCCTTCATCTACCAGTGCCCTTTGTAACTGAAGAGAATGTTGAGTTAAATGGAATGATCACAAATTTCAGCGGTAAGTAATTTAAAGTCTATTTTAAGACCACAGCAGGTGATCGGGACTATAGAGCCCTCAGTTTTAGTGTAACTACGTTTATTCTCAAACTCATTTTCAGCAAAGACAGCAGTTCTGAATTAAAAGTTTATTTCAATCTATGAATGTACCATTTATTATCGGAAGCTCAGCCTCAACACAGAAAGTTCCTAAAAACATTTGGCCAATAATCACTAGATATAATGAAGGTTCAGCAGTTAGTATCCAAAACATTCTCGCCATTGTTAAGCAGCTTAGGCCTATGCTGTGATCCTGCTGTGGATTAAGGCAGCAGGAGTTTAGAAAACAAAGCATGTAAAAAAAGGACATCATGTTTTAGAGCAGGGCTATTCAATTGGCGGCCCGCGGGCCACATGCGGCCCGGAAGCAACCGCCGAGTAGCCCAGCCCGTTCAATTTGTAATGAGTGCGTTGCAGTACTTAAAGATTACAATCTGCGGAGGCACCACGTTGAGAAACACCAGACTTTCCGCACCAATTTCCCTGAGGGAGTTTATTTGCATTGTGGATGAGGTGATAAATGACGATAAAATTAAAACAAGCGTGGCATCTGCTATAATTAGCCCCATCAGATACTTCTAACAGTCGTAGAGTTGAAATTCTTGCTGCATATGTGTAAACGCTTTTAGGAGACCTGAAGAAAGCTGAGACTATGTCTGTAGCATTAGATGAGTCCACAGACAAAACTGATACTGCTCAGTTGTGCATATATGTCCACTATTTTGACGGCAGATGCTTCCGTGAGGAGCTACTCTGCCTACTTCCGTTAGAAGGACACACAACTGGCGATATATTCTTTGGGAGAGTTTCTGCTTTTTTTTTTTAAGACAATGGTCTCGATATGAAGCGTGTGTGCATGCTTGTGACAGATGGGGCTCCATCCATGACAGGGAAACTGAATGGTTTGGCAGCACCTTGGTCCACTGTTGCACCCCAATTGATCTCCTTACACTGCATTGTGTATCAGGCGGTGTTATGCGCAAAACTAAGCGGCGCTCTCAAAACGACAATGGACAACGTGGCGGCTAGAATTAATTTTATTCTCTCCACATCAAGCCTCCAACACCGCTTATTCTGCATGCTGCTGTCAGACATATCTGCTAAAATACCTGGCCCGGCTAACCTTTTGGTTTGAAAATCTGGCCCAACTGAATTTGTAATTGAATAGCCCTGTTTTAGAGTATACTCTATTGTCCATGAGAATACATTACCAGTTATCTAACTCATTTACATTTTAGGTGTTTAGCCGGCACACTCATACACAGTGATTTCCTGCATGATGAAAGGTTAAGAGCACACTGGTGAATCATCGTAACTGTAAGTAGCCTAATAAAAGACGCCAAAAAGAGTGTCAAGATTTTTTACAACACAAACATCAGATACAGAGCATGCCCATGTAACAAAACCTGTATTTCACCTACTGTATCTCATACATGGCTCTTCCATACTGAACTTTTAGTTGTGAAAACGCCCTTATGGTCTCTAGACTTTTAAAACAAATGCTGTCTTCCTGGGTGCAATAGAGAGCTGTTCTATGCTATCTCCGCTCAATTAATACAATTTCTCACAATGGCCATATTTCTTAATTAAGGGGTCAAAACCCCAAATGAGTCATTGGCCTACTTCTAGTGGGTCACTGCCTGATATAAGCAGCATTAAATGTAATGAGCTGCTCTCTAATGTATTAAACCTTCAAAAAAAGACTGTATCAAAGTCAGGCCTTGGAGAATGAGCTCAAACTTAGCACTAAAAGTCTGACCACAACATGTTATGCAATATTGTAAACCAAAATGTATAAGTCCTACCACTGACAAATCAATGACGTTTTGATTACCTATGTCAGGGGTTTAAAGCCCTAAGTCACCAGAAGACCCCTTTTGCAATCCTGAGTTATGAAAAATTATTTTTTGTTTTCTTCACAAGACCACACTGTTTTGGAGCATGTGCTGTTAAAGTAGTAGCACTATAGTACTCTTTCATACCAAAGGGCTACAACAGTGGTAAGGCAAAAGCACATGATGTCTTTCATTATACAGGCCTGGGTTGTTCCGATCAGAAATGAATGACCCCTGGGGGAGTGCATACAAGCCTGGTTGGATAATTTACTGTCATGGATGTCAGGTGTGACTAGGGTTGGGCATTGTTTGGATTTTAAGGATTCAATTCAATTCAATTGCAGTTCTTATTGATTCTCGATTCCCATTCTTTGAGGGGTGGAGTTGAAATGGGTCACATGCTTATTTCACAATAGGAGGAACGTTTTATTTTTGATTCAATGGTGGGGGGCAGTTTTACAGGGCTTTTTCAATGTAAAATAAAGCCACACTAGCCACACTAGCCACACCATGGCTGCAACACAAGCGCCTGGCTGCTTACGTAAACCAAAACTTGTTCATTTTAAATTGGGAAGAGATGACCTGATTTGACACCAAAATCCTCCAAACGATTCCAATAAAGACATGATTAGTAGGAATCCAAGAAGGAATCGGTTCTCAATGCCCCACCATAGATGTGACCCACACCATCAAGACAAAGCTTCTCCCTGAAACACAACAATGTCACCTCCCTGTCCTTTATTGCCACCTTGCATGAGTTGTGGAAAATGCTTAACAACCGATCACTAATCAAAATGTTCTAGGAAGAATTGCTTCATAGCAGTCAACAGGATGGAGTTTGAACGGGTTTAAATCAAGTCATAGCCCCGGTTTGCTTTTAACGCATTCACAGATACACACTGACACAACATGTGCACGCACATACACACCACACCCTCAGCTGAGGTCACAGCTGTTTGATAGCAAACTCCACTTGTGTGAGCATAGAAACAGAAACTGTAATCCCCTTTTACCCTAAGCCAGTTTGTACCAATCGCCAATAATGCTGAGCAGTACACCAGTTTATACCATATAATGGCATTGATTTCCCGTATGATATGAATTTTTTTATTGAGAACGGGAGCCCTGTTAACTGCGTACCCTTCTCACTCACGGCAGTAGCTTTATAACACAATTACCCACTACTAACCCATAACTAACTCTTTAACAGGATAAAACACCATAGCATACAACAGTTTGTGACATAAATAATTACTAACACTAATAATATTACATTTACAAATGTACACTGCCGGCCTGCATGTTGGGTAACATTATAGCTGCTAGCTAGCCAGGTAGCATAACAGTCTGTTAAGTTGGAAGAGGCTTTGGTCGCTACCGCACATTCAACAACAGAGATGAAAGTTAGAAGATGAAGAAAGAGGCGGTGATACACACCAGAACAACATATGCTCAAGAGAGGAGCCGTCTGATTTTCCGAAGTTATTTGTTTCTGAAAAATCACCCATAAATTTAGCCACTGTTGTTTCATGACCCCGTCGCTCTAAAATTCCTTGGTTGTTTTGCCTCGCTGATAAACGTCTGCCAACCTACTAACATTATTCAAACACTGAAGGAAGCTGACAGCGGAGCTACATTCAGTCGCACACTTTCCTACAAAAACCTAACTTACATTTGGCCAAGGAAGTGCTTATACAACTATCTTACAACTATTTTGTTTTGAAAGGAAAGCAATGTTAAAGTTGTTTGCCTGGGTATTAATTTGATTTAAGATTACTACTTTGTAGTTTGCAAAATAAAAAATAGTTTAGATTCTGTAACTGTTTCATGCATTCTCCTTCATATAACGTTATTGTGTAATGTTGTGCAGCCAAGCAAACTCTTTAGTATTCAAAGCATTTTGTAAAAATGATGACATTAAAATGTTTTTGGGGATATTCTATGAATATTTAGGAATATTCTATTTCTGACACTAGAATAACCCATTATAAATCTATATTTTATATCTATATAAAGGCCTCGTCAAGCAAAATAAAGATACCGCGAAACTGCCAGAATCTCAATAAAATACCGTGGTACAAACTGTTGATCATACCGCCCAGGACTAATGTCCAAGGTTGGCCAATACTGCTTTCAGCAGAGATTAATATCATCATGGGGCATAATTAATATGATTCCACTATAAATGCAACAGAGTAAAACTGGAACTAAATTTTAAACCAAAAAAATACTATCCAAGTCACAGGAAACAAGTCTAATTAATTCTATTTTTTTAACCCAGCAACCAGATGTCACACCCCCCAGATGCTTTAGTATCTGCCAACGATACTGGCAGGAGAGAAACTGCAAGCCACAATCACACTTTAGATTTCCACACACATAAAAGCACTGTGAAAGTCTGTCATTATCTTAAAAAAATGTTGGATGCACATCAGTGAATTTTAGAAGATACACCTGGCTACAATACATTCACAGATCATCCCAGCTGATCATCACAATGGATAGACTCATTGAGAAAACAGAAACCCCATTCACAAAGTAACAGCCCCTTGCTTCACAGCACACTGATGTGATCTAGGCCACTCTGCTCTCAGCAGCACAGAGGAGAGCTATGGGCTATGGAGCAGCTTACATCTTCCGCCAGGCTGACAAACACTAGGGAGTGATGCGAAAGAGGCATGACATCGCTTCTGCTGAAGGTAGCGTACTGTGTGGGACTTTAATAGTTTGAGCTACAAAGCAAATGTTTTACAGTTCATGAACCCTTAAATTCAACTGTATATACACTGTTGCTGAGAAAAGACATACACAATTTATAATGATTTTGTATTTAATTTAATTCCATCTTGACTTTCAATCTAACTAAAGGGTAAAGAGCATAAAGCGTTTATGAAGTTCTGTGGAGTCCAGGCAAAGTTTTCACTTGAGAGTGCAAAAGTTTGCAAAAGTCTGCAAAAGTTTAATATTTTCAGTTTCTAAAACAAGTTGACTGGAAAATTATATTTAATAAAATGAGACCTTTTAAGGCCTTGACACTTTATTGTTCAAACCACAACGTGTAAATTACTATTTTATATCCTGAGAACCAGACAGATAATGAGAATAGAGAAGACCTAGCTTAGATGAGTGGCAGATGAGGGCTCTTCACAAATTACTTGTTCAATGGGATTTTCTTGTTGCAAGTATGTGTATGCAAATATGGAAGGCCTCACACACTTGTAGAATCTGTCTCTCAAGAGTGAGAAGTAGATTCTGACTGTACATCACTGACAAGGCTTTCAGCCTCACCTTCAGTCTCTCTCTTTAACTCCCCCCACACACACTCTTTTTCATTCTGTCACATATCACTCACACAGACATGTTCAACGCAAAGGGTGATAATCATAACAACAAGACATCAACTTACGCTCAAAGTCAGAATCATCATCTTCGTCATCATCTCCGTTGGACTCTGTTTGCATCGGCTCCCCATCAAACATCACTCCTTTCCCCGTCTTGCCACCGGCCCCGGCCCCATCCTGGCTTCTAGTGTCCCGCAAACGGGTGAAGTATTGTACTGCAAAATCCACCAGGTCTGACGGCCTTTGTCGCAGCACCTCCACAGTGTAGCCCTGCAGCAGTTCTGTCAACCCCACCGGTATCTCAATACTCATGGCTGTGTGTGGCTCAGTGTCAGCTTTTGCTATCTATCTATCTACAAAAGGAGAGAACATTCATCAGATTTTGCTTTGGTACACAGTCATACTTGTGTTTGAGTACTGGGTTGTGATGTGGTTAAGGATTGCTTAATTGTTGCGTTGAACAGCTGACTTTGACTTTTACTATGTCAGTACACTGTGTGCCCTGTGAATTTTAATGGGGCTAATGACAGCTTTGCACAACAACTGGAATGTACTTTCGACAGTCTGGGTAGCTGCAAATAAATTGTCAAGTTTTGACAGCGGAACAGACACTAAACTACCATTTATTAAGGTTAAGTTAGTGCAATGAGTCTGGACGTACATGAAGTGTTGCTTTGACATTGTCTGAGCGGCCAGTCCACTTTATCTAGGGTTGAGACAAGGAACACACAGTTCCCACAGCTGCACCGAACAGATCTGAGCCCCGTCATTTGCAACATGGGGAACAGACAACCAGTGACATTCGCTGGGTTTCAGTAACATTATTACTTGCCATCGTCAAAAACTGAACCGTCAACTTGGGTGGGTGGCCCCGGCTGGAACTACACGTAGCTAGCAAAGCAGCTAATGAGCTAATACTCTTGACAACTGCTTTACTTCTCTGTTCGAGCCACATATGGACTTAACTAGATTTGCCTATACAACTTAGGTTAACAAGTGATGGCTACAGTAAACGTAGAGGAGCTGTGATCAAAGCACAGTCTCACTTTCAACCCACCAACCCTTAATGTTAGCTATCTTGCTAGCTAGTGTGCCACCTTCAAGGAAGCCCTTAACGTTACTGCTAGCTTTCGCTATAACGTAGTATGCTGCATTGGTTGGAGGAGCTAAAGCCACGGATAAGTGGCTGGCTGGATAAACGCTGTCATGCAAGCACAGCAAGTTGTACAGGACCGGTAAGCCGTTTGGTAAGATAGCTAACTTACTTACGTGAGATTCTGTCTCCCCGGCTAAACTAGCCAGTCCCCTCCTTCTCGCTCTTCCTTGTTCGCTCTTATTTCGTGTCTTCTTTTTAGCCAGTCTATTTGCAAGTGTAGCGACCGTATCCCTCCACAGAAGACACTTGTCCAACGTCAAAGCCAACGATTTAACGTCAGAGTCGCCTAGCTAACGTTTAGAGGTATATTTTAGCTTGCCGGCCAGCAACAGAGATGCTGGCTAAGTTGAGAGGAAAAAAACACTCGACTTCACGGCTGAAGCCTCTTACGACGTCCACGCACTTGGTGAGGGAGGGTGGGACTTGTCGTGGCAGCAGGGAGAGCTGGCTAGCTGACAGGCTAACTGGCTAACTGAGTTGCTAAATACTTGTTAGCCACTGCCTGTTTTCATTTGGTAACTGCCTAGTGACTCCAATCTTCTCAAGGCTAGTGTGAGCTGCTGCAGGTGACAAATCCTAAAGTCAGTGTTTACAGCGTTGCACCACACCGCCGTTAATTGTAACCCGAACTACAGAAGTACCCTTTATAAAACGTTATTTCACCAGTGTAGCGGTTAATTACAACAGGAGAAGCCTGCAAAAATTATTTGAACCCGTATCCTCCCTCCCGTACAGGCACTTCACAGCGCTAAACCACGCACGAATAACCGCTGCCTCTAGAAAGCGTGAGGAGGCGTGGTTACTGTCTGAGCTGAAAGCGTTTGACATTGATTGACAAATAGAACGGCAAATCCCAATATAAGTTAAGAATATCCCTGCCAATTGGAGATAGTTATGTAAATAGAGGCGGGATCAGAGGCAGAATCATATTTGTACACTCCGACTACGACTACACCCACAGACATGGCAATGACAATTTGGTACCTAGAGCTCCAGAAATATTAGATCATGAATAAAATCTAGGGGTTAGGGTTAGACAGCATGCTTGGATCTGTAAAACCTCTCAGAAGATGTGTTTTGCTGCTTTAATGTAAAATGTGTTCAAAGCACTTGCATCAGGGCTACAAATACTGGGGTGACTCATTGGAAATATCTGTGATGTGATCTGGAAAAGGAAAACAGTCCTATATAACTGACATCTAACAGGAAAATGCTCACTTTTGTTGCATGTTTAACCTGAGTAACCCATACGTTTCAACATAAGTAGTGTGTTATCAAGTGTGGTTTGACTTAATAACAGACAAAACAAATATCAACCAGACACCTTGGTACAGCTGCAAGTCTACAACACATGCCTTTCTTGAAAAGATAAAACATCTCTAGTAGTAGCCTAAGTGTAAAAAGACTCAAATCCTCACAGATGTCCTTCGGTCCCAGATCCCTTCCTTGCCTTCATCTCACACTCATTCCTTGCTCTAACCCACCACCCGTCTATCATTCTTTCCTTCCAGACTTGCAAGGCTCTTTGTACAGTAAGTCTGTTCAGATAAGACAGCACACTTATCCTGTTATCCTATGAATGCATATATCAAATCTTCACATAACCATCTAAATTGTATTTCATCTAAGTAAATCCATCAGTCCTGTTTATTTCTATTTTTGCACACAGCTTCAATGCTCAGGGATTCTTGCTTCCCCTTCTATCTTCCTGTTCTTTACTTTGTTCAAATCCAGGTCTACAGTCAGTGTTGCCCTACAGAAATGAGCCAGTCAAAAGGGAGCAGTGTCACTGAGGTTTGATCTACAAGTGTCTCTTATGCGAGGTTTGCTAAGCACCACCACAGTGTAGCATCTCCTCTCGTCCATTTCCATTCCAGCTGACAAAGAGGTAAATCCGTTGCCATGGCCACAGCGAGCCCAGATTTAATTCATAGAACTGGTTTCTGATTGGCTTAGATCTTTGTTTTCAACAAACAGAAGAAAAACAGATTATACTCGACATAAACCCCATTATCAGTAGCCATTTCTCAGTCTTACAGGGTGGATGGATGGAGGTTGATTACACTGCTAAAATACGCTTTTGAACCTTACGTTTTTTTCCTCAATCACCACTGTATGTGCTGTTGTGTATTGTATGTGAATTGGCTCACAATGAGACTCATAACCGGGAGTACATTTTTCTTTGGAAGTATTTCCCACTGGACCCACAGGAACATGAACAAGTGGCAGTACAGCCTACATACTCAAAGTGACACATAAATATTCATATGTACAGCTGGGACTCTGGTCTGGGCTTTCCTAGAAGTGCCATCCTTTGGGAGTTGCTGCTAATGTGGTTCAAGCTAATTCCAAGGAGCGCTACTAGCCTACATTCTCAGAGAGAGAGGGGGGGGGGGGGGGGCAGAGACGAGTGGAGGGAGACAGTGAAAAAATTAGCGTGTACTGCATGTGTATGTGTGCATACACTGTGTGTGTTTTAGTGTCTATCCTCTCCAAACATCTCTGTCTTGGAAAGCTGACGTGCAGCCAGTTTACTCTGTAATTGTGATCAGGTGTTGTCATGAGGATGAACAGGGGCTTGTGAACCTTGCTGCATCTCATCCTTGCTGTGCCTCATCTGTGCAGTAACTTTTGTTACAATGTTTGTTAACAATGTACAGAGACATACAAAAGCAGCAATGCCTGAAGAAATAATCTTCAGTGGCACTACTGTCTAATTCTTGGAGATTATTACTGAAGGTTTGGCCTGAGTAACATGATCAATGGTGTAGAAAAACTATGCAAAAGATTTAAAAAAAAAAAAAAAAAACAGTAGAGCATGTGTTTGATTTATGTTATGAAAATGGGTTGGTGATAATGGTGAAATATAGTAAGACTTGTACAAGTGTCGCAAAACCAATTAAAATATAAAAGAAAAATTTTGGTATCTTAAATCTTCAGCTAAATCTTGCTTCATTCATGCCTGCATGCAAGTGCCCTGATCTGGAAAAACAGCTCTACAATACTACATTCATAGAACCAAGGCTGGCTTCAATGAATTTTGTGATGCAATACCGCCACCTACTGGCTGATGTTTGCTTTTTAATGTCCCCAACAACCAAGTCACAAGCAGGAACAATTTGAACCATCTGGGTAATTTTACCCTTGTTCTTGAGTTTTACACACTAAACACCACAGTAACCCGGTGGACAGGCATACTGGCCTATGTGACACTCAACATCACCCTGCTAGACATAATTGCAGAATGAAAATGAACTTTTCTAACTTCATTTTACCTGCAGTGGGAGGTGAACCTTTGACAAGCTATTGGCCCTGAAAAGTATGCCAGTCACAATAGTCTTTTTCTAACTTTACAAATGATAACTTAAGATATGGCTATTTGCTTGGAATTAGGGTGAAAACACAATAGGTTAGAAAAAAAAATTTCACACATGATGCTTTCATTTTAATAAAATGTTTATCACACCAATGTAGTTTAGTAATAAACTGAACTATTAAGTGAAATTAAAATTTTATCTTCCCTCTGAACCCATTAGGGAGAGAAGCTGTGAAAGTCAGGCTGCACATTTAAACAGTCATAAAGTTTATTCTGTAAGTGAGAATGGATATTATAGTAACAAATAGGACTGACTTTCAATGATTTAGTACTTTATTACATTTTATTTACAGTATTGTTTTCACACTTGAATTTAATTGTCTAATGCTGATACTCAACTTATCATGAAGTTACTGATGCAAAAACCTTTAGGAGTCTGACAATATTTATTATTATAGAAATTTCAGTTAAAGTTTGGGTCTATACTGTCTTAAGAGATGTAGAAAACAAAAGTTGAGTTAGAAGAGTATCAGAACTATGCTACCCAAATACAGTGTCATCAGTATTTAGTAAACTGTTAAAACAAAACAACACATACTTTACAAGGAAGACTAGAATGTGATGTTTCCACATAACGCTATCTGGTGCATGACGGGCTGTCTATTCAGACTCCAGTTGACTTCATACTTTATGTCAATGCATGATCATGTTAGGGATTGATTTACAGTGTTTTCACACAATGTAATGGAAAAATTTTGCCGTTGTTTCTCTGTCACATGTATGCTGTATGTGTTGATGGTATGGCTTTGCCTGACAACAATTCACACTTCATCTTTCAATTTTTCACATCTGACATTTTTTTGCTTCCGCCCCCTTAGAGCAAATTAAAATCTAGATCTTTACCAGTACCAGTAACTATGGCCAGAACTACTGGTTAGTTCGGGAATATTGTGCGATGTGAAGAGTAGCAGTACAAGTAATGACAAAGCATGTTAAAATTTGTCTCCACTTCTGCCAAAGGTACAGAAGCCAACCGTGAATGTTTTTGTGCTACGTCATTGTATATATATATACACACCTATTTAACAAAAAAACATGTGGTCCCGGTTGTATTTCAAATCCTTGTGTTATTATCATGTGATGAACAGAACTTGTCCATGAAAACCAATGGAAAAAAAAAAGATAAGTTGAAAATGTAACACACAATAATTATTGCAACCCAAATGGGGAAAAACCTAATCTTTAATGTAAAGTATTGTTTTTTCATAATGTTGGTGTCTCTAGGTAAACAAAACAGGTGTTTAAAAGGAGCTGGGGGTATTTATGAGCTGTAACTGTTTCTGACCCAAATCTGCTTAGACCAGACAGACAGACAGACAGACATAAATTGAAAGAGACATACAGAAGGAGAAAGACAAGCAGACAGATCCAATTACTCAAACAGATCTGACAACCAGAAAACCAACGGAAACTGTTCTATTTAACGCAACTCTGTACAGTTAATATATCAAAACACACAGACACACACACACACCCACAAACACGCTCAGATACACAATTATCATAGTAATAAAGGCACAAACAACACTTAAACACAATTTTAAAATAGTGTTCCCATAAAAATCTGATACCTGCAATTTAGTCCTCAAACATTATTTGACGAAATTGTCTTTGAGCTGAGATGTAACAGATGGTTTTATGAATGCAAAGTTTGCGAATGGCGAATTTGGGAAAGAAGTACAAGTTTTTCCCAAACCTGTAGCAATAACACCCTGTTGTTAAGATCAAAACAAACAAAAACCTTTTATTATTAGATGGTTTAAACATGTATAGTTCTGAATAGACAAACTGCACAAAGACTTTAGTTTCTTTTTTGTAACACAATGCTGACATCACCACACAGTAGTAAAATACTCTATATGCAAAATCATATCAGAAACATTGTCATACATGTTTGGGAATGCTGACTGTGCATACAACCTTGAAACAGTTTCCATCCCAAAAAGTATTATAGAGCTTCAAGTAGCTGAGCATCAACAGTAAAAAGTACATCACATGACTGGTTTATGGTATAAAAAGTGCCTTGTCATGTGTAATCAATATATTGTAGCCTATACATAAAATTAATTCCTATAAATACATTCGGCAAGATAATTAAAAGATTTGTAAAATACATAGGCTTTCCATATTTTCATCGAGCGTTGTTATCAATCCTATGCTACTACACCGTCTATTGCAATTAGGTTCAGTAATCCAGTCTGGCCACTACAAATAAATCAAAATAATCAACATTGTTGATAGAACCAGCAAGATTTGAATAAGGGTTTTGTTCCAAAATGCAATGTCAACCATTTGAAAATGATATCTGCATTTTCAATGTCACTTTTTGATATACTAGTATGTAACTGACATCCCAGGGAAGGAAATGGTGACAACCTGGATCTGTATTTTACAGACGTAATGATGATAAATAGAAAAAAAATATTTTTTATGCACTTAAAGCATTTTGGAGAAGACCTCTTCAATTCTTGCTGTCTACTTGAGCCCTGATGTTCGACTTTATTCACACAAACTGTGCACTGAATCTTCCCATTGCACTTTAATCTCAAGGACAGAAAGACTGGCATGTGTCCCTTAGTCCCCCATCATATATAGCAGCTCTTTTCTTAGACACAGTTGAGACAAAAAAAACAACAGCCCCATTCACAAACTGGCTGGCCAATTGAATTTCGCTTTGTCAGAAAATCTGCAGACCAATCAGACTCCATGCCATTGTTATTTTCTATCCCTTACATATCATAGAACGTCTGTCTTGAATAAAAAAGATATTAACAGTCTTGTGAATTATAACATATCAACAGAGCAATACATCTGTACATGGCTCTCACAGTATGGCAAACCTGCATACAATTCATGCTTGTTTAAGTATAGAAGCCAGTGGAACAAAATAATGGCATGGACAGGGGAGGCTTGCAGTACAAAGGGTCAGGGGTTACACACCTTTAAAACAGATGAATAAAAATTAAATCTAGGGGAAAAGTGGTGCATTCCTCCTTAAATTCACTTATAGACCTTTTTATTCTTGGCAAAAATGGATACAGTGTGTTTTAAGTACAAATAGCAGACCCTCCTGATTTGAATTCAGTGAGCGGGTGCAGCTCTAATTATTCATTGTGAGCTGCTGATGGTACTTGTTTGCTCTCTTATCTCATTGCTTTCACAAAAAGGGAACCCTCAGAGCACCCAAATGGACAACCAGGTCTGAAAGTGCAGCAACGTCTGCTTCACATCCTGCGCCATTAACAAATACACATTTGTTACTGGGTGATTTCGGTGAGAAAAAGAAAGTGCTGCCATGGTTACTGACCGCTTCTTTTCTCTCTTTTTCTCTCTCTTCTCCTCTCACTCCATCTCAGTATGTGCACTTGTGTAGTCTTATTGGTAGAGCTTATTAAATGTACTGTTACATAGGATCCTGCAAGTCTGAATCCATTGTGCAGCAGGGGTGCTATTACCAGTTTGAATACAACTGGGAATGTGCAGCTGTTATGTGTGTTGTGCCTGCTGCAGCTCAATCAGAAGGAGATTGTGATTGAAGTGCTTCTGATATGGGGTTGAAGTTAAGGAGCTGACTCACACTGGGACCTATGAATACATTACATCTCAATCTATGCCTGCAACCAAGGCAGTGTAACATGATATTCATTCTGACAAAATGTCTTCTGATGGCTGAGACATTCGGAGAATAGGATGCAATTGTATCCTCAACTCTCTCCTTTTTTCAGTTTTTTTCCCCAGCATCTCATGATGTATTTCGTATTCAGTGCATTTTACCCATTCTGCTAAGCACTTTGATATGCGTAAATAAGAAATATACAATATAAGCTCGCCTTGCCTTCATCTTCCCGCCGATTTCAATTCATTAATCTCTAATTTTCCAATGCAACTCCATTGTTTCAATACCAAGGTCGGAGAACAGTTTGCAAACATCAGAGGAAAATAAAGATAGAACTAGCAAAACACAATAGAGCTGGAAAGTGTCTGCATGGCATGTTAGCGGGAGACAAATTGGTCACACTCTCGCATACAGACTTAGAAATTAAGTTTTGCATCCCTGAAGTAATTTGATGGGTTTAAAGCCAGCTGTAAAAATGACAAATGTCATGCAACCTGTTCCAGTACTGATAATTAAAGACTAGGGCCAGTGTGGGTGGCTGACATTACAAGATGTAATAATCAGCAGTAGAACAAGGGGCTCTATGATGGACAGAACAAAGAGCGCTGGTCACCACAGCAACAAAAAAAAAAAAAAAAGGTGGTTGTGAAACAGGGTAACGCGGGGTGCGATAAGGAGAGGCAGAGGGAGGAAATGGAAAGTTAGAAAGAAAGAGAGACAGAGCAAGCATGATGCCAGAAACCCATGTAATTCTATTGTTCTTGTAGTGATCACCGTGGTTACTACACATTTAAAAGGAATTTCATTTTTTTTAAACTGCCGCCGGCCTGCTGCCACAGTTACACTTGAGTAACGGTCACAACACTGTGCTTCCCCGACACACTCTGCATGAGTCTCTTTGAACTCTGGGTGATAGAGAAAACTCCTAAAACGCCAGGGGGACACAGATGAGTCTCCTTCTAACTGCAAAATATGTAATACCTACAGGACATGCATGATGTCAAACAAAATGCTTGCTCCCTTTCAATGTTTGATGTTGTGGATTGAACACGTGCAACTTTAAAACTCTTGACTCTGCTGAAATGTTGTCATGCTTGCTGAATAGGTGGAAAAGGCTTAGCGGGCGTAACAATACCTGCTAATTACAGTCTACCTGACAATATTAAACGGTCTGTACAGCTTATAATTAATGGCTATCAAAAATATAGGCTACTTTGACATTATTGCTATGGTTTCTTTGAAAACCTATTTTAAGCCAGGGCTGACTTAAAGTGCTGCACACTGCTGCAAACACTAAGAAGTGACAGGTTTATACTTCGGGAACATAGAAAAGGAAAGGGGAAATGTTAGATTGACTGCTTTACTCCTTGTATTGTAGATGGGATTTAGATGATTAAAAAGCCTAAGCCACACCATTCATGTTAGTAGCTAGAAGGTGGAGAATATAGATGTCCCAACACTGAAATCAGTCTTCCGAGAGAGTTTTTCATTGTAGAAAGCTAATGTATGTAAACATTAATGTATGGACTATATACTAGATTGCTGTCGGGATTTGGGTACAATATTCAGTTGTGTTTTTGAAGCCAGAAGTTTAATTTCAGTGATATCACTTTTGTTATCACATTGTCTGGAATCTATTCTAGAGAACGTACTGCTTTTCAACAAAAAGATGACTACAGCACTGTCCTGAGAGGATTGGATTCCCACTGTGGCCACCCAGGCAAGAAATACATACATTCATATCATTTAAAGGTGATTTGGATAAAAGTATCCACCAAATGACAGATGCTGAGTGGAAAGAGGAAATCTACCCTTTTGTTAATAGTAACAGAGAGATGGATCCCTATCATTTTCTAGCTGGGCCCTCATCTGAAGTCTGAGCTTAATGATTTTATAGCTGCAGAGAATGACGCAAAATCAACTGTGACCTTAAACGGTCAAAGGTCACATGGGGGGTCTTTTGAACTTTGCTCTTTTCCTCTATTTCCCACCTGCAGAGAGAGAGTTGATCTGCATCCTCTTCATGTCCCTACACTCTTAACTGGCTCAATGAAAGAAGTGTACTACTTTACATGGAATGGGAATTTGTCCATTGGTCACTTGATCAATCAATGGAGGTGGCAGGGGAAATAATCCTTTGGTTGTAAATCCTCACTTTAGACTTGAAATATTTTGCCAGGATCCATCTTACAATTTACTTCAAACAACATGCCAAATGAATAAATTAGGAGTAGATTTAAATGGATCGATAACACCAATCTTCATATGTAATGTGTTGGTGCCAAGCATCTGTCATTGGGCCAAAGAACAGGGAAGGATGCAGAAAAAGTCAGGAGAAAAGAGGATTTGTTGTACATGCACCCAATCACATGTGCTTACAGTTTAAGATTCTGAGTGACTCTAGAAATGTCAACAGTTTTTTTTTTTTTTTTTAATTACTTTTACAACAGTGTAATCTAGGAAGGGACATATAAGATTTGGCAGATGTTTTCTGAGAAGATGACAGTGACTCCTTAGCTACCAGATCGGAAGACTGCTTCTAAGCAAGCACTAACAAAACTGTCTCACAGAAAACCTGTACTGCGTCCACTGAGTGTTACGTATCTGCTGACACCGTGAAGAAAGTGAAGCAGGGCGAGGACCTAGCTACTGAGTATTCTCTCAGCCACGAAACCACAGCAGCTCCAAATGTGCTGTTCTCCAGCTGATCCTGACCTCTGACCTGTCTGTTAAGGGTGGATGAGCAAAAGTGAAATGTGACTGTGCGGATTAATAACATATATTATATTACATCTGTCCTTACTTCTTAATATATCTGGCTTGGGCCTATAAATGAGGAGGAGGAAACTTCATTATTGCACTTCAAACCCCAGGATAATATAGCTTAAACTGCACTTAATTTGAGCTGCACCTCAATAGGGTCTAATCCACTCACTGCTGCCGAGTTTCTCCAAGAAGAAGTAGTTTCTGAACCCATAATCCACTTTAAATCAGTGTAACTTGGGCTGATTGATAGATACACACGGGAGGTGGAAATATTCTTTTTTGTACAGTATGTGCCTGGAGGATAACGTCAGTAAACTTTTTATACTGAGAAAATGTATTTCCCAGACCAGAGAGTGTAGTAGTAGTAGTAGTAGTAGTAGTAGTAGTAGTAGAAGTAGTATTGTTACGCCTGACGGACTACTGGAAAATGAGCGGGCCTCTTGGGACTAGGTTGGAGCGTTGAATGGGTTGTCATAGTCACTTTTCTAGGAGGGGTTGCGGTTATGGTGATGTAGTAGCGGGAATGCGCTCAATGATCCAGCTGGTCACCTCCTTCAGCACGGACTCGGCCACCTCTGGTAGGTCGTGGTGAAGGGCGTGGTAGCCTCCCTCGTAGACCTGAACAGGAGCAATGATTGAGAGTCAAAGAGATTTTCCAGACCTTCCTCCACAGTAATGCAAAGGAGGGTCCGGCTAGTCCACACAGCATTCCCGGACAGGAGTAAAACGTGCTCTGGTATTGGCATTGGCTTTAAACCAATCCCAATCATTTTGGTTGACGCTAAGCACTGGGCAGAGCTACGGTGCCGCCGCAAAGTAGCCTTTGGATGGAACTTGTTTGGTGAAACATGTGTACGTTCAAAGTTTGTTTTAGTCGTGCAACAGAAAACTCAGATTTGACAGATAGTCTAACTAGCTATCAACCTAGCTAGCTATTAACCCTGCAGAGATGTGAGGATCAGTTGACCATAGTCCTCCCCCTGAGTTTAAAATCGCAACACAAAAAAAGCGTAAGGTAACGGATATCCGGCCAAAAAGAGTGAAATCCGGCAGAATTTCTGGCGGCAACGGAGCAATCCTGGAAGTGTAATGTCATGGATAGACTAGAGAGAAAGAATCCACTAGGGCTCTGCAATAAATCGACCTTTGATCGCAATTTCAACAATGTAATAAAAAAAACTATTATTTTGCACATTTTGTTTTGCATGTAAACTAGTATTTTGTTTTTCGTTCTGAATGACATAAAAGTTCCAATGGGAAAAGTATTAAGGGAAATTTTAGTTCAAGCTGTTTTTTTTCATTGATTCGTGTAACTGTTTTACTGTTTTAAGTTCAATAAATGTCAACTTCTTTTTCTTCCAAAAGTCAAGGAGTAATCATGTTAAATAATCGTGATTTCATTGTTGACCAAAAATAATTGTGATTGATTTTTTTCCATAATAGAGCAGCCCTAGGATCCATGAACAAGGGAGCTATTCAGAACTGGTTTATCAGAAAGGGTTATTATTATTTAAAATCTAAGCCATATTTGAAAAACACTAAGTAAAATTTCAGTCTCCAGCGTCTTTTAAATTAATTGCAGTCCAATTTCAGTAAGGGGTCAAAGTTCACATCCATCATGCTTAGCTAAACCGACAGGGAAATGTGTGAACATTTGGTATACCAATCATTTCTTTGATAAGACATGTGATAAAGGAGTCCATGCAGCTCAAGAACCCGGACCAATTCGAATAAAAACAAGCACGTGCAGGAACTGGTTTGTCTCTTTTCAATTCTGCTTCTCATTCCAGTTAAATCTTTTGTTCCTCATGCGATTAGCCATGTGACAAAAAAAAGTGTTAACTTCCTTCTTCAGAGATACACACCGTTCTGCAAAGAGGAAGATCTATACAGGTCAAACAGCCTCCAGTCTGTCTGTCAGTGAATGCCCCTTGCTGGAGCCAGCTGTAGTTGTGTGTTTGAGAAGGCTGAGTAAAAGTTTTAGCTAAAAGGTTTCATTAATTGATGCACTTTAATGATTAAAACTTATATATCCAAAAACTTTTATTGCCACACTTTTAAGGCAAAAACCTTCTGCCCATAAGCTGAGTATACTAAACTAGCCCTGTCGAAAGTGCTTGGAGTAGCTTATTTGGGGTTCCCCATTTCACGCGGCCTACATATAATCATTTTATCTTCTGAAATTTTGTTTAATGATACAAGGATGATGTGTGGAATAAACTAAATGAATAAACGAAACAATTAAACAAACTGGGTTTTTCTGTATCAAAGGCAACAGTACACAGTGCTTGAAGCTGCACTTTATGTAGCCACAAAGAGCCACAAAAACATGAACTTTGTTGCCCGCGAGCTGTAGCGACCTCTCATACAACATTTTGAAATGTCAGAAGACGGTGGTGGGATACATTGTTTCCTGATATTTTGTTATTGTTTGTCACACACTGAGTTTAAAAAAAGGAACAGTAAGAACAAATGGACACAAGTTGTGTCATGTGATTGTTCCATTTTTTTACCTTATATTACCAGGCAGTCCCACTGACAAAAAATAATAATTTCAAATAAACTAATAAACACATTTTTCAAAATCCTTAACATGATATTTAATGTGAACAACCCATCCCCACCTTGATCTTTTTGTCTGAGATCGGAGCGTTGTCATACATCATCTTGGAGCCTCTGATGTCGCAGAGCTTGTCGTCGTCGCCGTGCAGGAGCAGGAAGGGCCAGCTGATGGATGGGATCTCCCTCTCGATGCGCGCCGCCGCCCCCATCAGCTGCATGCCGAATGACACCCGCATGCCACCGTGGAAGTTCAGCTCATCAGCTTCATACGCCTCCACCTGGCAGGAGAGAGAGAGAAAGAGAGAGAAGGGAAAGAGTTATGGGCCAAAATGGATGATGCTTAAGTTTATCCCATATCTCCCTTCCAAGCAGGGCTGATTCTGATTTGTCATTTATCTCTTAATGTAACCAGAGAAACTACATTTCTTGTTGGACATTTAAAGTGTAAGTGTAAGGTCTGGATGTTTGTATTACACATCTATATTCAACAAGCCCAATACAATTTGTAGTTTAATTCAAATATGAAAGAAATCTATGTGAATAAGAGCCTTCATTGGAGAAAAGAGGGCCATGAGAAGAAATGGGAAAACCATGAAAGTTGGTAAATTGGAGTAAGGATCATGAATAAATGAATGGAGGGCTTTGAATGGAAGAAAAAATATGAGTCAGCAGCAGGGAGAGACACGGAAGGTAGATTGTGATTAAACCAGAGTAGAATAGCAGAGGAAACGCCCTGTTTTCTAATACGTTTAAGTTCCACACATGCTCTCACATAAGTCACACCTTCTATTCCTTTTATATGTACTGTAAACACAGCTGATGGTCAAATCTAACTACAGCAGGTTCTCTAAGGCCACATTCTCAGCTTCTTTGAATAATAAATGACTGTACGCTGAGATGTGACACAACAAAACCTGTTCAGCAGCTCAGAGGAGTCAGTGATACTTAGAAACACATTCTTAAGGTTGAAAATATTTTCTTCTAAACTGAGAAAAAATCATATCACAAAAAGGCATAAATTACATCATACAAATCAACTTTTTTGTTGGACTGATAGTTTCACACTCTCTCACAGTGACAAGGTAAAGCAACAGTAAATATTTAGATGGAAGGCTTAGAAGTTCCTTGTAAAAAGGTTAATGATTTATTGTTATTGTATCAGGCCATATCTGCTTGTTGTTTGTAATTATGGTACGATGCAAACCAATCTTGTATGATACATCTATCTACTGTTGCGGTGGTGATACGAATGGGTGAAATCTAAAACTCAAAACCTAGACCATACAGTAAGTATCTACGGCCAGACTCCAATTCACCCCTTGTGTGATGTGTAGTGTATCTAGTTTCACTTTGACTATCGAGTTTACTTTCTCCAATAGACTGGGTGAAGCAGAAGTAGCAGGGTGTGGGATTCTATTGTTACTAGAGCTTTGGTGTGTCAACACTTACCGACACAGGTATGATGTACACACACACAATCCCAAACAGTACAAAAACCACAGAACACATCCACAGACACAAACTCGTGCAAATGGAGGTGTGCAGGCGTACCTGCATGTGTGTTTTTGTCCATTCTGTGGTTTGTGTGACAATTCACACACACAACCAAATACACACCAAGCAATTTTGTCTACTTCTCCTGTAGGTGACACGGTACATGCATCTGTTTTTATAATAAGAAATAACACAATACAACCAACCCAAGGTTTTACACACACACACACACACACACACACACACACACACACAGACAGACACACACACACACACACACACACACACAAACTTGGCTAGATAAGACTAACAACACAGCTCCCCCACCCAAACACACACCAACATGTGTCTCTCACCTGCTTTTTGTCCCGTGAGATCCATTTGGAATCGATGGAGCCCAGAGTGAGGCTTGGCGCCATGTGGTTTAGGACCTTCGCCAAAAAAACCTGCAACCCGCGAAAAAACAAAACACCCGGAGCCTGTCAGTTTATTTTCACATATCAACACCTCCCTGATGAATGTTTCTATCGCTCTCTAATGCAGCTCAGCGTAAATTCTTCAGGAAGACTTGTTAATCGGTGCTCTCTTAAATCAAATCAGCTGTTATCCAAATAACTGTACATTTTTATCATGCTGTGTATAACTGTTGCGTATCTGCAAATTAGTCTCTCCTGATTGAAATGTAGCTCAGCATAAATTCTTTCAGGAGGACCTCACTCTTAATCAATGCTCTCTACCTAAATCAAATCAACTGTTGGAGGCGTTTGCAAATTGCAAGGGCCAATCACAGAGTCACAACCCTGCTTTAAAATCAGTTTCTCCCTTTGCCATCAGCTGTCGTTTCAGGCCAAGAGTGCAACCCTCCACCTCCCCTTCCACTTCCAGTCTTCTACTCCAGCTGACCGTTCTGCAGCCTATTTCGTTCAGGTCTCCGGGCTCCTTCGTCGCCACCGCCGCGGTCTAGATTCTAATTAGGGGGTTGATGATGATTCTCTACCCCTATATACAATCTATTAGTATAACAATGGAGTCTTACCTCCAAAGACTTTGTACTTTTTATTGCGCTGTAATGCTAATCATTTGAAAAACAAGTATTTTCTCATCCCATGCAGATTTTTTCAGCGTTTGCCTTGACAATCGGACAACCTTGCTTCTATGATTTGATAAGCAAAAGCCCTCAAAAGGCACCTACACGGATTCTTGCCCCTGAAATACACAAAATCAAAAGGTGACAGTATTTCAGTCATTGCCCACAGCAAGGCTGAGTGGAGTAAGACAAATTAATGACTTCTGGGTTAACTGAGTACTTGACTGAATAGTGTGACTCACTTATAAAGGAAAGAGTAGTGGAAAATAAAGAGGAAAAGGAAAGAGTAGTGGAGGGAATGAGTGGACAAGCGATTGTGTGGCACCTTGAACGGTGTGGCAGAGTCCGGGTTCATCTGGACCATCGGAGCTATCAGAACCACTCCAGCAAAATCATTGGGCCTCTCACAAGCCGTCAGGATGGAGATAGCACCACCCTGAGTGAGAAAAAGTACAGAATATATATTTATCTATGCAGATGAACCAGATGTTTATTTCTCTAAAAATGGAATACAAAATCTCTGATTTCTTGCAGCACTTAATTTATACAAACTGATTCAAAAACGTATGTGCTTCAAGCAATCTATACAATTAATGCAATGTGCTACATAAAAGTAACGCCTTTCATAATAACAGACACATACGATTTTAAGTTTAAAGACAAGATGTGAAGAACCTTATGCTGACAATTTGGTTATGTTGGTTGCATGTGGTTTGTGCAAACATTTCCAAATAAACACTGCTGCGGTTTAGACAACAGTAAATGTTATTCAACTGATCTGTAACTTATTTATGTTTCAATAAACAGAACTCGAGATTCATGTGTTAATCCACAAATGTAGAAAATATTCAAATATGGAGATCTCATTTCAGTGGATCCATGTCACAAACGGTTTGCTGTCCATTGTTGTTTGTGCTGTCATGTGACCATAGTAAGTATCAGCTGGTCCTGGTTATACCAACTTTGACCTGTTAACAGCATTTTGATTGGTTGTTGTGTGAATCAGTATTGCAGGCAGCCTTCCAGTTCATTTAAATAGTTTCAGATTTAAATAAATATTTTTTTTTAATGCTAGCCTTACATTATTACATGACAGGAATTTATTTGACAGACAGAGTAGCTTGAAATGAGGGTAATGGTAGAATATGTTTGACATTCCAGATCTTCAAAGGTAAAAAAGTAAATGGTGAGAAATAAAGCATTCCAGTCAGACAGACTGATGATGAAGAATTACAAAGAAAGTTTTTTTTTTTTTTTTTAAAGCTATGGTCAAGAGGTAGTTTTAAAAGTTTAACACAAATTAAAGCAACTTGAATACTTAGAAACAGAAGACAGAACATGTTTCAATGAGGGAAAAAAAATATGAGAGCCTGTAACAGCAGACAGGGACTGTCTTATCAAAGTTGGTGTGTGATGTGAGGAGCAGTGGGAATACTCTTCAGAGGTCAAGACGAACATAAAACAACCCTTTTGTTTGGATGGGCGTGATTTTCCACCCTGCTCTTTTGTTGCTGAAGCTATAAACAGACTGGGAGAGAAATGCGAATGTGAACCCACGGCTCTTAGCACACAACATGCACTGTGTAGCTGCAGCGAACAGCAGCACAAGGTCACACCTTGGCACCCATGATGACATTTGGAATTGGGATTTAAATCCGGTGATGTCGGACCATGATAATTAGCAGCTCTGTGGCGGCCTAAACTCAAATCAATTTGCCATGGTTTACTCTGTCGTGGGTTCTCTTCTCGTACACAACAAGTACAAGTGTAGACATATACACATGAGCACAGTGTTTCTGCATTTGTGAATCTGTCTATGTCTCTCTTGTGGGAGACTAACTGGCTTCAACTTTGTTTTTGAGCATTCTTTGTCACTTGTGTGAATATTCATCAGGCTGGGGCCAATGACAAAAAGGTCACAAAAAATCTCACAAGCACTCACTCGGTCACTGCATATGCCTACACAAACATACACAGAGTTAGAGAAGGAGGCTTTGCTACAGCTCCATCACTTTTTTCTCCTTTAGACACACATATTCCAACAAATACTCAAAGACAGGCTTTTACTGAAATAACCATGTGTAAATAACCAGACACACACTCGCAGATAAACTGTGAAAATTTAAACTGCCCAAAGTTTTGGTTAAATACATCTGATTCTGTTTAAATATGGCAAGATGACTCAATGGTATATGGCACAATAGCCCTTTCTAGGCAGTGTCTTTACACACTGCACATTTTGTCCAGTGGTTTCCAATGAGAGAGAGAGAGAGAGAGAGAGAGAGAGAGAGAGAATTGGCACAGAGAAGCTCTTTAAGAAGCTGATTAGAGGCCTCCTTACACTTTCTCTCTCTGAACTTTGGAGGAGAGGATGAATACTTGTATTGTGTGTCTGTCTGCTGACAGTGGGTGGACTTCCCTGAGGAGCTAACAAACTAACCTAATATGGATTACACAGCTCGCATACTGACATTACAAGGTCTGATGTCTTCAGTTATCCCCATAATAGTCAGAAATGAAGATGTTATGTTCAGTGAAAAGTCCTGTAGTTCGGATTCAATTCTCTTTGATTAAACAAGATCGAACTAATTAGTAGAAAGTCAACAATGATAAAAAGGACAGAGTTGGAGAGTGAAGAAGTTACATACAGAAAAATGGCATGATCTAAAACAAAAAAGAAACTAAATGAGTAATAGATAAAGAGAGAGAAGGAGGGCTAACAAGCTAAACAAATACACTGAAGAACCTAAACAGTGACAAAACATTACGTAAAACTCTGGCACTAAGAATGTAGGACAAATGAACCTTGGCAAGAAAACAAATGGAGAAGGAAAGAAATGGGGAGAGTGAGAAGGAGCCAGAGCTCAAGGCATTTGTCAGCATTCCCATGAGCTTATACAACACCAAGAAAGTGCTCCAATTCATTAATTACTGCTTAAACAAATAAGATGCAAGTAAACTGTGAAATAGTCAGTATAGTCTTTCAGACACAGAAGCTGATCTTTTGTAACTGTCAGTTATTTTGTCAGTTTTAATCTAATTAATTCACATTTGTGTTCCCTCGTCCATGTTTAAATCTTTTGTGGGAACTGTGATTCTTCTCTCAGAAATGATAAACTAATTCTTCACATCCACTTGCATTGCTTTTAAAAAATGATATGCTGTAATTATTCAGTTATGGGGTTAAGCTTAGCCCAAAGTGTGAACAGAGCAGGCCATTGTCTGGAAATTTCACTGCATGCAAGTGGAAGTTTCTATCAGGGCTCAAGGGAAGAAAACAAACATCTGAGGTTGAAGAAGAATGGTGATTTACACAAAGTCGCCAACAAAAATGTATAACAGGAGAGACAATGAGATTTGGGAACTTCTGACTGTAAGCTCGGGAGATAAAATTGTCAAACAAATTCAAGGAACGGCAAAAGTATGATAATATAATTATGAACTGTCTATGTGGCCGCGGTGTAATCCGCATCCTGTTCTGAGGATAGCTCGCCTAAACCAAAAGGATTTCCAAAATTTCCAGTAGTGTAGTAAATCAGTAAATCTCCTCTTGTGTGCTACATGTGAGAAAGGGAAATTTTGGACACATGTGATTGGATGAACATTGTCTGGAGTTCATGTGAGAAAAGGGATCAAATCTACACTGTGGCTGATCTCTTCTAAACTCTGCACAGTCTACCCAGGATGTTATCATTGGAGCACTGTCTCTGTACATAATGTAGAATCCACAGGGTGTTTCCATGCTCTTGTAGTTTTTCTGTCATCCTGGCCCCGTTAAACAAATATTCCTACAAGCGGGGGAACACGCTAATAGAAAAAGAATAAGTAGTCACAATACTGGGAAGCTGGGAAATAAGGCCTGTAAAAACACAGCACCAGAACATTTGATTTGGGTGGGGTTTCCCACAAGTTAGGCCTGGGTTGAATTTGTTTCTAAGAAAAAGTGAGGAGAGGAAATAAAAAGGAAGAAAGGCAGTGAAAAAAGGACAAGGAGGAGAAGAATAAAAGAGGATAAAAACAAACAAATAATGGACATCAAAAAATTAATATTAAGCAAAACAATTGTAACGAAGAAAACTGTGGAGGAAAGAGAAGACAGGAAGTAAAAACAGGTGATAGTTGGACTGGTGGACCGGCTTACATGACAGCACAGTACAAACATCTAATGAAATTACACAGATGGAGGGATGTACGGAAGGAAGGAAAGAACAATGAGAAGAGGGAAGAGGGGATAAGAAAAAGAAGAAGGGAGAGGTGCACTGTGACTACGATCAGCTCTGCCTTGATGTTTACAGAGACTCAGTGTAAACCGACACTCAGCCTCCATCTGGGATCCCACAGTTGAATTTACAAAAAACTATTGCATCTGCACTCCTCCACCGTCAGATTGTTTTTACGCAGGATCAGTCTTTATATAAATTCAGTACTGCTGCACTGTAAAGCATGAGCCATAAAAGGTTTGCAAAAACATTATCAAAAATGAAATTAAGTGTTGTTTAAAAGCGTCTAAAAGCCCTACTGATTGCATTGAATATGACCTCATTAAAAAAAGAGAAGCTGTTTTCTTGAATGGAAGACTTAATCAATGTTTGGGTCGTAATACAATATTGTTGAACATTGGATTGGAGATTGCCTGAATGACGTTTCTATCATTTAAAAAAAATGCAGTGATAGCAAACAGCCTCATATGCACATAAATGAATAAACAATGTGGTTAATTTATTAGACACCCATGGTTTTCTTACGTTCTAATATGCTATTAAGTGTGAAGATACAGATGACAAGTCATTAATGAATTGTCTTAGTCTTAAGTCTTAGTAAGTCTTCATAAAAGCTTTACGGTATAGTATAAAAAAGGTCAACAACAGTCCTTACCAGGAGACATAGCCTTAGTTTTAATTTAACCTTGGCTTGGAAAAGACTTGTATGCAGAAATAGTTTTGTAATTGATCAAATTGGCACATATTTGAGAAAACGGGCATATCCTTAATTCTTGTGAGTGCAAAATCATGAATGAAGGACAAGCTGAATGACAAGCTGTTAAGAAATGGATCTTTCTCCAGATGTTCTGCAGCTCTTTTCCAAACAGCTAAGTGATGGAAGAGCCCAGGGAGGGGGTCTTCCTGGTAAATAAAAGGAGCTAGCTACAAGGACAAAGCTAGTCTTATGCTGAGGGAGTACACACAGTGCACCAGGAAAAGGTATTGTTAACATAAAAGTTGTTCTTAATAATGACTTATTACTGTGAGCATTAATAAAATATTAATTAGCATAAAAGATACTTAATTTATAAACCTAAATTATGCCTTAATAGACTAACACGGCTTGCCTTGAAGTAAAAAGCTCAAATTTCTCGAACATATGGACATACCCCAACTTTCTTATGCCTAACAAAGGGTTTGTTGTTGAATGAGCAAGTTTGCACACATCTTTAAGATACTGTATTGAATGTGTGTGTGTCTGTAAGTGTGTATGTGTGTATTTATGAGTGTCTAGAGTTGGATTGCACTCAAAGGTGCCTAAGCTGCTGCTTCTTGTGAGTGTGTGTGCTGGGGAGGGGAGTGGGCTATTGGCGCTCCTGTGTTTTTTGCTACACTGTTTGTTTTACTATGGTCACCTCGTCATCTATAGGCCTGTTAAATTTCTTTTAAAATTGTTATTTTTATAATTGTCATACCTGCCCAGGGACAGGTGGAAATTAGCAAATGTTGCTATAACCTGGCTCAAGCCATTTTCACTTGTATTACAAGTTCAATGTTTATCTGTGCCTTGTTCCTATTTCAAATAAATACATTTCTATTCTATTCTAACAAACAATGTATTCAAACAATGTAGATCTCATTTTTTGGCATATCTGCTGAATTGTTTCTTCCTTTTCGGATTAATCCAACAAGCCCACTGAATCATTGCTGTGCTGAGAGATAACCATGTTCCACGCATAAAAACTGGGTATTTGTGTTCGGCCTAAAATGTTTCTGACTTACACAAGTTGTGAAAAAACTCCTGTTCCATGTTATGTGACAGTGAAGTTAGTATCCTTCTTATACAACATTAAATGTTGCACCCCAGATAAAGCTGTATACATTGAATACATGTGTGCGGCGTTCTGTATGAATACAGAATCTGAGCAGCTTTTGTTTATCTGACACAAACGAGTTCATGGTAGGGCAAATTGACTGGACCTGCAAATATCAATCAATACAGTTTGTGTTCTGTTAGCTGCACTAAGACATCAGACAATAAGAGGCCGTGATGTTGAATGCAGCTCTGTCACTAACTGAAGCTGGCCTTGATACATTTTGCATCATGTTATTTTTCTCAATAAGATTCTGATCTTTCCAAATTCTCTATTGATAGGAAGCTCAAGCAAATAGTAAATTAATAATATATTAAATACATTATTGCATTTCAATTGTTTTGCATGTAAAACTATATTCACTGTACAAAACAATATGCATCACACTACATATACCTAAATATTAGAGTACAGAGGCAGAGTCAGGAGGCGATTACCTTAGCTTAGCATAAAGACAGGAAACAGGTTTTGGTTTTCTCCAAAGTTCAGCTAAATGTAAAAATGAGAAATTGTGGTTTTAAGGTTTTAGATTTACGTGTTGGAAGTGTCATCGAAAACTTCTCAGACTCCTCCCCCCTTTTCTGCTGCAGCCCAAATGCGTTTGCATGAGCAGTGATTGATTCGCAGTTAGACACCCCCCCCCCCCACCCAATCCCACGGACTAGGGGCTCTGAACAGGGAACAGAAAAATCGCACAACAGGCTGTAGGTGGTGCCAGAGGAGCTTTTTTTTTTACATTATTCTAATGTTGTTCTACTCAAACATAGGGTCAGTTTCAGCAAAAATAACAGAAAGTTAGTTTTCTAAGTCTTACCTACTGCATCTTTAGACAGTCTCTGGCTAAAGTGCTGGTTGCCTGGCAACCACTGTGACATCAACACTCAAGCGATCACTGCAAAAACTCCCCAGTAACACAATTCTCCTCATATATGATAATTTGTTGCTATGGACTGTTTTTATACTTGTAAATGTAATATCTTTGAATTTTATAAAGGTCAAAAGATAAAACAAGTAATCACGTTGGGTTGTGGGAAATATTCTAAAGCAAATGTTTTGGTAAATATGCTTACTGCATCTTGGCAGTGGGTTAGATGAAATGGCTGACACCACTTTCATGTGTGTCTGTACATTAAATATGTGGCTACAGCTGGCTGCCTGTTAGCTTCTCTTAGTGCAAAGACTGGAAACTGGGGGAAACATGGCACATCTAAAGCTCTCTTATGAACATGTAATGCTGTAGCTTCATAGTTAACCGATATATGAGTGATATTGATCTCCTTATGTAATTAAAAAAGCTAATAAGTGTAGTTCCCAAAATATGAGACTAAACTTGTCAGTTCACTGAAAAATAGCCAACATAATTATGAACAATAGTACAAATAGTCCAACTGCTGTGTTTAGCATAATTCAATGGTCCAAAAAGCCTGAAATTGAGGACAAAGGTGAACACACTCCCAGACACAGAAGGTTAGTAGAACAGTACATTACATTACACATTACCTAAACTCCTGCACTGGTTGAGGAAAGTGAGCAAAGTGTCTCTTCTCTGTCAATAAATACACCCACATTGCCCTTGAGCAGGTCACTGATGCTGTGCCAAATCTGTGCTACTGTGTAAAAGGTACGTTTACTGAGAAGAGCAACTGAAGCGTACATTCTGTGTTTGCACGAGACGTAATATGTCTCCATAACAGTAGGCGGAGCTAATTTGTATTTTTGCCCAAAAAATGAAAACTGGCAGCTGATTGGACCAACGCGTCACGTGGGCCTGGCTTCTCTGGAATTTCAAAACAATCTCATATTTTACAAATAGTTCAACAGGTTTCTGAAAACATTTTGTGCGAAAAAAAATAGGTCATGCAGTTGCTTGTCTTCATTTCAGATAGACAAAGGTCAGTTTCCAGATTTTAGTCAGATTTTGAGAGACTCTAGACACGCTAATCCTGCTCATCATTTCCGAGTTAGCTCTCCCCAATCAGATGGTCATTGAGTCCGACTGCCTGCCTTCTGATTAAACATGTCAGTTCAGCCAAAAGCACAGAACACACCAAACAGACTCAACTCACTGGCCTTGCCAGACTGTCCTACGGCAGATTATCGGGTTGGTGAATCAGGCCCTTAAAGCAGGATGTCCAAATACTGCATTACACAGTTTTTTGTGTTAAAGTGCCAGTAAATTAAAAAAAAAAAAAAAAACTTGATTCTATTTTTAGGGTTAGGATAAGGTAGGCCAGCTTTTATTCTACTGTCGGATTAGTAGAAGTGTTTCTTTTTCCCATGCTTGAAAAAGGTTTACCCTTCAATTTCATGCAGCTGTGTGTGTGTGTGTGTGTGTGTGTGTGTGTGTGTGTGTGTGTGTGTGTGTGTGTGTGTGTGTGTGTGTGTGTGTGTGTGTGTGTGTGTGTGTGTGTGTGCGCGTGTGTCCAGGAGCTTAACCAGGAGCTCTGAAAAGATATGATGTAATTTCCCACCAAACAAAACAGAGAAACAATAACCTCGAGAACAGTGAGAGTTTTACTTTCCTGAGAACTGTTTGTTAAAAAACAATAATGTGATTAAAATAAATTAAAATTAAACGCAAAATAACGCATGGAATGTGTCCTACCATGGAGTGACCCACGATGAAGACGGGCAGGTCTGGGTGGCGCGACTTCATCAGGTCAACGTGCTGCAGGGAGTCTCGGATGTAAACCTGGAAGTCTTTGATGTTCATCCTGTCTCCTTCACTCTGACCATGGCCAACTGTGCAGGGAGAGAGAAGAAGAAGAGACTAATGTGAGGAAAGTGGTACTGTCTGCTACAAGATATTTTATGATTTTAAAGACCTTTTTAATACCACTAAAGGATTTATTTTGTTGTTGTTGTGGCAAACGTTTCTTTTTCAGGGTTAAAATGAGAGCCACTGCCACCTAATTAAACATACAATTTGAACAGTGGAATTGTGATAGTTTAGAGATACAGAATTAAAACTATAAACACAAATACTAAACAAAAAAAAACAGACGCAAATAAATACCTTACTTCTTACAACTGCATAGACAGACATTTTGAGATATTTTTACACCACTTTTAGGTCTTGGTTTGGATTGGCTCGAGCTATAAGCTAGGAATGAAAAGTAGGATGAGTTGAAGTTGAACTCCAGATTGGCTTGTCATTATTTCCAATCTTTTAGCTGTATTACACTAATAAACATTTGTTACTATTTTCTCTCCTATTGGTGTTTATTATCGAACATGTGATACAATTATTTATCCTCCTCGTTTACAACCTTGAAAGAAATGAATGAAAAACAGAAGGGAGCCTAAAGGGGGGCCGAAATGAGAGACATGAGTGAGGATAAGGATGGAGGAAGTAGTAGAGATGAGAGGGATGTGTACGAGAAATAAGAATAGGGGGGAAAGACTCATTTCAAATGTAATAATTATTTGCATCCGCATTTATTGCTATTCTGTTTGTAAATTCCTCATTCAATGGTCCAGGTTATGGGGGCAACCTCTGGCTCACACAATAAGAGTGTTCGCCCCATGTGGGAGTCCTTCAGCAACCCTAGGTCGAATCCGACCTGCAGCCCTTTGCCGCATGTCAACCCCCATCTCTCGCCCCCTTTCATGTCTATCCACTGTCACTATAAAAAAGGGAAAAGGCCCCCAAAAACAATCTTTAAAAAAAAAAAAGAACAAGGATATGTGTAGTAAGTGTAAATATTGTTAAATAATGTTACAAACAAAAAGAGACAAAGACAGAGGGGAAATACACTAGACTGACAGATGGAGAGGAGGAAAAAATTATGAATATGTTTGTGTGTATGCATACATAGATTGTGTGTGTCTTCTCGAGTTTTCTGCAGCTGAGAGGTGAGGCGGTTGCCATGGGAACCACTGAACCAATAACACCACTGAGCTCCTAAACATTCACAACATGTGCCGCTCACACCTTCTCACTTTCGCTCTGTAATTGTATGTGTGTTTAGAAATACTGTGTATGTGGGGCATATATACAACGATGTCTTCATGCTATAGGTTTTTCTCCTCGTCAATACTGAAGCAATCATCGCGCAGTCGAAATCAATGTCCAATCACGGCAGCAGGATGGAGCGTTGCACACTTCAGATCGATGTACACTATATACTGTCCTATGCCAGATACCTGACCTCACACTCTGCTCAATCTACATTCTTTCTACATCCGTTTTCTGTAACACACACATTCACTCACACACGCACGCACACTTGGATTTTAAAGTTGATTATAATACAAAGCCAGCCCAGTTGACTCGTCTTCATCTGCTGGAGGAATAAGTTCATTTGTGGTTGTTTACTACATACAAGTGGGACTTCTCATTGGTAAGCAAACATTTCCTAACAAGTTTATAGTCTCAGTTGCAGTTTCAAGTCTTCAATACAGCATGATTTTCATTGTGTAAATTATATGATGAATATAGATTAGATGATAAAGCCGGACATGCTTTGGGGCATAGCTATCTTGTGACCTGGGATGTCGCTACCATGGCAACCTGTCAATTAGGATAGATGCTAAGCAATGCTAACCATGACAATGTGTAGGCCTACTGTTAAATAGCCGTGGAGTTGTTTTTGGGTGTTGCCCGTGTTTTCGTCTTAGAACTTTGAAACTTTGCCAGTGTGATTTTGGTTCCTGAAAGTTAACACTGCCAGCTTTTCCGTGCATATGACATACAAAGTGAATGCAAAAACAAGAAGAGATGCAAATTTGCAGTGGGCAAAGCAAGTGTGCTCGTATACCTGTGAGTTGAAATAAGAAAAAAACTAGTTGGCAATTGTCAAAATGCCTAACCTGAGGCTCTAAAACGGTAGCCCAAAAACCAATGGGTGACGTCACAGTGGCTTTGTTCACTTCTTTATACAGTCTATGGTGCCCACATGCCAGTGGGTAAAGAAGAATTATGGCAAGATAATTTAGGCAGCAACTAATAATTATTTCCAATTCAATAATTTTTTTATTAACTGATTAATGATTTCACCTCCAAAATATCACAACATTTTTATTTTAGACCAAAGTGACATTTAAAAAAAAGCCCCTACCACAAATAGTTTATGACATACTGTAATGCAGATAGAAGTGTTTATTAATGTATATGTGAAGAATTATAACTCATGTGGGCACCCATAAGTGGAGGCTGCTGTACAAACAGATAGTTAATGATGATATAGTAAAACACAGTAATAATATAATTGTTTTATATTGAACAATTGCTTGGGTGAAGCTGCAGATAAACTTCAGTGTGTGTACTGTGATGCTGTGGGAATGCTAACAAATTTAGTTTTTTATGGCTGTTGGAGTTTTGAAGCGCTAGGTGAATATAATAATATTGCGGCTGTTTTATGGTGTGTGTGTGTGTGTCTGTTTTCATCTCTTTTACCTTTTTAATGTCTGAAATAAACTTAAACAAAAACTAAACAAAAAAAAAATATTTCTTTCAGATACTGGCCTCTTGGGAAAGCTACTATGAAAAAAAACTTTTAGGAAAAACAATTTTACACGGGCTAATCAATCCAGGAATTTTGCAAGCGCTGAACTAATTAACTGTCACAATTCTATTATTTTCCCTATAATGTAATGATGGGACAAACATGATTAAACATGGTGAGCATCACCAAACAGCATTAGGCTAGTCCTGTGTACTGTTTTCTTTGCCTATCACAAACAATCCATTATGAATATTTCACCGTCAGTGCTGGTGTAGAATGAGTTTTTATACACATCAAGTGATATGTGAACAATGCTGTATCCACATTCTACAAAGCCCAAAATATTTCACGTGTGTCAGCTGTAATTTGGGCATTTTTCTGTTGAATGAGTTACCCAGCCACCGTGCCATATTTCTAGGTTGGTTTTTGGTAAATAGCTGCAGTGTGTGCCAGATGGAAGAAACCTTCACTATGTGCAGGCTGCGAATGAAAAAGACCTAAAAATTATATAATTAGAAAGAAATACATGAGAGACAGAAGAAAGTGTGAAAGGAAAAATAAATGAAATATCTTGACTGCTGAACTGTATTGGGGGCTGCCCAAGGCTGTGTGTGTGTGTGTGTGTGAGTGAGAGAGAAAGAGAGAGCGAGAGAGAGAGAGAGAGAGAGAGAGATAAATAGATAGAAAACTGGTGTCTACAGGGACTTGTTCCAGTTCAGTATTTTCCATTTAAGAGAGTGACATTTTACTGCGAGTCACTGACAAACTGCACCTGCGTGAGCACATCCTCATCATTCACTCTCTTTTGCATCATACCAGCTAACTATTTATTGAGATGTCTACCTCTGTAAATATTTCCACATTTAGACTATGTTTATTTATTATTATTCTGTCTCTCTTGTCCGTAGATGAATTGTTTTTGAGGCTCTGCTGCACAATCACATGAGTTCACATATTTCCGGTGTATCTACCAGTACAACCACACAGTCTGGGCTAAGAGCACTGTGGTGGAGGAACATAAAAGAAAAGAGTTTGACATTCCATTTACTAACAAGAAGACACTTTGCTTGTTTTAAATCCTTCTTTCAGAGCCAATTTCCCATTTTCTGATCAAAGTGAACATAGAGCTTAGTTGGGAAAACAACAAATGGTGAAACATGAGCAGGTTAGTTAATCGTGACAAAGGGTCCACAGCCTAGCAGCTCTGTGAGGCTGTGCTTAAGCACAGGAATGCTTTGACATACATGCTAACATCACCATACAACATACTATCAAAAGTAGCAAAAACTAACAAAATAATGCGCTGATGTTTAACTGGTGGATTTTACTGTTAACCCTGTTTACCAAATACGTGATCAAAGTACTATCTTGATGATGGCCGACGGATAATAGTCATAGTATGACCCAAGATATTCAAATTTTTCCCGAGGGGGGACTTTAATGTCTGTACCAAATATCATCTATCCAATCTTTCCAACATCGTCTATTTTTAGACATTTCACCTATGCATTTCACTGAAAAACAAAAAGGTCAACCTCATGATAATTTAAAGCAATCACCAAAGTCAGTGGGATTTATTCTCTGGGGACAGTGTATGTTTGTACCAGATTTCATGGTCCATTCAGTATTTGGGGAGTTATTCCAGTCTGGATCAAAGTGGTGGACTAACTGACTAACTGACCTCTATCCAGCCATGATGCTGCTAGTGTGGCTAAAAGTAAGTGTTCAGCCAAAAAGGCCATCATAAAAGTATCAACAACTGGTGGGGGCTGTCTGATTATAATCCTTTCGCTGTGTTTTGTAATAATAACTTTACAATTTAGTGTTTTTGTGTGTGTTATTATCAGTTTCCTACTACGGCTTCTACTGTATGGTTTCTTTAGCCCCCCCCCGAGAAAGGTGAATCTCTCTGTCATTTGCCTCTTGCAATCTTTTATCCACTTTTTCATAAGCTCATTGGGATGTTTTTACTCTTAACCATAACTTAATGCTGAACTGTTACCTGCATACAGTTTTTCACTCTGGCCATGAGAATCAGCTAAAAGCCTCAACCTGAGTTGGCTGTGTGACAGGTCTGTTGTCTGAGCTCAGAACCAGTTCTCCCAGTGCTGAAGGGTCAGCATGACTGAATTTCAGTGAAACTTGAACAGAGCCAGAAGTTTCATTCACACTTCAAACCAACATTTTTGAAGTTTCCACACCTACACTTACAAACACAGAGGCCCTGCGTCAGAACAATAGAGAAACGTACAGTACCACAAAATACTTTTCCCTAAGAGGCTTTGTTTACTCAACAATTAACAAGGATGGATATCAGACAGTGAGGGCGCTGATGGGCTTTCTTTAAAGCTATGCACAAGCTATTCTGTGTTTGAGGTACTGATTAACATAGGGGCAACAATGAGTGTGGGAGAAAGTAAGCATATCAATGTAATTTATTGTATGTGTATTAGTGAGACTCACCGTGGTCGTGTGCAAATACCAACAGGGACAGTTCCTTCAGTCTCTGTGCAATCTCGTCATACGGCCCACAATGCTCCCCGGCCCCGTGGGCAATAAACACCAGAGCCCTGAGAGGAGAAGAGGTGAGGGTTAATTCACAAAGGCAGACCTACACTTGGCCTCCCTTTTCTTTTTTTTTTCTTTTTTTATCTCCCACGCACAAACAACAGCAACTGTTTGCATTTCTTTCCACGGGAGCTTCATCCTTCCTTGATTCATCAAACTGTAAACTTGCTAAACTAGATTTCTCTCCAGTACAGGACAGAGGGGTGGAGGCCTGTGAGATGGGGTAATTGATGCGGTGGAGGCGAGTTAACGCAGAAAAGTGAAAGGACAAAATACAAACAATCTGATGCAATGATAATCTGAAAAAGAAATCCTCACCGACAGGCTGTTGTGTGATCCACAGAAAACAGCATTGACATTCCTGCTCTCTTTCCATGGAAACTACGGTTTGGTTTTCTGAGGGGGTGGGGGTCGGGTATTCTAATAAGCCCGCATGTGACAGGAAGAGGAGCCAAATCTGAATGGCTTGTTGAATCCCATGTTTTCTTTTATTTCAAAGATTTATTTTTTTTTGGGGGGGGGGGGGGGGGGGCTATTCTTTTTGATTAGATAGTATAGACATGTAGCAAAGGGGGAAGAGAGCAAAGGGCCGCAGGTTGGATTTGAGCCTGGGCTGCTGCAAAGGAGTCAGCCTACAGGGGGCGCAGACTCTAGCGGGTGAGCTAAAGGTCGCCCCAAATCCCATGTTTTGTAATCTAGGCAGGCCACGAAAAACTGACTGGGTTGTCTGACTTCACAGTTTGTGGGTTGGTCGGTGCTCCAGATACCCACCTGCCTGAAAAAGTGAGTTTTTCATGATTTGTCTCCTATAAAACATTCAGCAAAATGAAGCCTGTATGCAAATATTTCTTCAGAACAGCACATTCACTGGCTTTGAGTGGCAGTGAGCTTCAATCCAAGTGCTTTTAAAATGTGATTTATAATGTATTGACTCAATAAGGCTGCATGGAAATAGACACTTCAGATTAAATATATCCTATAGTTTTCGTGCTGGGCTAAGTCAGAGCCAATGGTTAGTGCTAGCTGGTGATCAAATTGAAGCATTCAGCAGCTAAAGATGATGTTCTTTAAAAAAGAAAATGGTGGTTAACTTTATGTTTATTTAGAAAGACAGAACTTTTGGTCATTAATGCACAGGCTGTGAGCCCAGGTTGTCTACGGTTTTACTTCTTTTAATCAGTGCATATTAATCGGCAGAGCAGCACTGAAACACTGCAGCGTTCTTTCTCTAAGCAGCAGCAGCGCTGAGAAGCATGAGAGCTTCAATCAGCAGCAGACAATTAGCTCAAATGTATTCAGCGACAGAGAAAAAGGGAATGGAGTGAAACGGGGAGAACGTTGGGGAGGGTGTGAGGTGGGTTGGTAGAAGTGTAGAATAAGAGTAGCTGTTCATCAGGCTTCATTAGCAAATGATTGCACATCTTTCCCTCCTTTCAGAGAAGCCCTTGCCTCGGGCTAAGATTTCCTCTGCACTTGTTGGCCCAGAACAACTGTGTGTGCGTGCTTTTGTGTGTGAATGAGTGTCTTTGTATAGTTACAATGTTCTGTTACACACATGCCGAGGTGCAGCAGGGGATAAATCGGGCTACTCTGGGTTCATTGTAAAGACAACTGTACAGTGATCAATGGAAATCACAGTTGTGATGTTACATTTGGAATTTGCTGTCTTTCTTTCTCTAAGACTCTACATCCATCACGCTCTAAATACCTCTTTGGTCTGCTTTATAATCTCTCTTTCTTCTTGTCTAACTTTTTTCTCCGTCTTGTCATTGTCAGTTTTAAGTTTGCCTGAGTTGCCAGAAAAAGTGAAAAAAAGTTAAAAATAAAGGCGATGCGTCTGGTGACAGCTAACAGTGGGAGATGTAAAGTTTGCATTTTATAAAGGATTTAATTACCCGGAATCTTAATCTGAACAGATGTCTGCATTTATTCAGATACAGGCATCTGCAGACTAGTGACAATATTCAGGCATCATCAGCATGTCGGCTCAGCCGTGCAGAGCCAGCCCACAATTTCCACTTTGCTAAAAGTGGTCTGGCAAATCTCAAGTGTTACAATAGGCTGTGACATTTGGCCATTGTACTACTTTACTTAGACATCAACCTGAACCTGGAAAGCTCTACTACACCCTGGCTTGTCATGGTCAAGTTTTTTCTACAGGAAGGACCAAAGTGTAAAAAAAAAAAAAAAAAAAGACCTTGAAAAAGACCAGTTCCAAAAAAAAGTGTTTCTGAATATATCTTAGGCTAAAAGTAAGCAGTGCAGTTGCAGAATTATGTTTTATTAAGTATATTGAACAATTATAGTACTTTAACTTATTGCTCAGGCAAATTACTTGCAGCATTTGACTAATTGTGAGTCCTCTGCCTTTAACTCTATAAGAACTGACATGCACCTCATTTTATTTAGGAGTTTCACATGACTCAGCTTGTTAGGCGCTATTTTTAAACTTTAGGCCCCTGGTTTTGTAAGTTTAATGCTCACTTTCTTTGGAAAGCAAAGTAGCTATTGACCGATCACAATTAGGTGGGGGGCAGGACTAAGCAGGGAAACGATAAAAGATGGATACATATCCCAAACAACGCCTTCAAAGTATCTTTGCCTGTATATTGTCCAGGAACATTTTATATTTAGAAATTAAATGATTGAAAATTTGTATTGTTGATAAATCTTTAAATGACTTTTTTAATCAAGTGACTGTTTAGTCTATAAATAAATCACGTTTTTTCAAGTTCCTATAGAGACTGCTTGTTTGGTCCAACCAACAGTCCAAAACCCAAACATAAAAATAAAGGATTCCGTTGATCAACTAATTGATAAGTTGAAAACTATGTTCACCACTAGATATATTCAGCTCAATAATGTTCAAAAGTGGATGTTTTAATGGTCATTATCACATGCATGATTAGAAACGTACTGACTATTTTGTGTAAAGTACTTAAAACTTCTAGTAACAAGAAAAGAGGCTGTTCCTTTTATTTTCTCATTCTCCCTCTCTCTGTCCTAGTCTCTCAACTAGCATGGGAACTAGAGGCCAACTTGTCTCCCACACCAGTTGCAGTTGCTGAAACAACATGTCTTATAACCAGCCTTATTAAAAGAGCAGAGAGTTTAGCTCTCCCTCTGGCTCTACTCAGAGCTACTCCAAACAACCACAGGCCCAAAACAAAGCCAAGACCCTAATCCCCTTAATGCAATGCTGACTGGCTACTCTAAGGTAATTTAGGAACTCACAAACTTTCCAACTGTGCTTGAATGCCACATTCTGCACCTTCCACATGAAAAGCAAACGTCTTAGGCATTTTAGGCATGTGGCTCAAAGAGGCGCACACTTATAAGGTGGGAAGACAAAACCCCTGCAGGGTTTCTACTTTGTTCCTAATTTGACATTCATGACTTTTCAATTATTTTCCACAACATAATCCATGTATTTCAAATACCTCCACATGTTTTTCTAAACAAAACAATCTGGCTTTTACCACAGTTGCGCTCACTGCTGAGAAATCATCAACACCATCCAGAGCAAAAACCTTTAGAAATGTTAAATTCAATTGTCCTCTCTTTACAGTAATCACCATAATTAAAAGCAATCCATGGTAAGGGGCTTAGCTATTAGTAAACAGAAAAATACTATGGAAAGTATGTCTGATGTCAGTTAAAGACCCCCTATACTGCAAGGCAGGAGTGGGACTCAAGTACTAGTTGCAATATAACTGTATTCTGCTCAATTCAAGACATTTCAATAATGTTTAAGACACCTTCAGACAAGAAGAACCCGTGAATTCCCAGGTGACAGTGAGATTTGATGCACTCGGGGCAAAACTAAATGGATATGACAGAGAAGAACAATGTGACAGGTGGAAAATAAGAGAGTCTGGGAGAAGGATGAAGTGTGACAAACTGGTATGGAGAAGAAAGTGTGCGTGTGTGTGTGTGTGTGTGTGTGTGCGATTGTTTGTCCCTCCTTGTTACTGCAGCAATATCCTTTATTTGCACACCGTTGTCTTTGCGACTTTTCATGTCTGCATAACCCATTTGCTCTCTTCTTACATAATTGCTGTTGCAAAATTTGACGTTCCCATAAACAAATTGCATTTCTCTATAGCAGCAGACACCTTATTGTCGAAATCAAAAATAATTGTATAATACGTTGATAATTCTTTACACTCCCATTACCACCATCTATTATGTCTCAGCCATTGCTTGTAATGTTACTGACACAGTAAATCTAGCTCACTGTTACAGTATTAATGAAATTGTTAAATCACTGTGAATATGAGTAACAGTGGAATAAAAATTCAGGACTGACTTCTTCTGTTTCCTTTTTAGATTAATTTACAGTAAATGATCACAGCTGGCACTTTGAATCACCTACTTAATGAGTATTTTGGGAATACAAGTGGCCCTAATATTTTATACTGCATTACTCTGCAAAATTTGCCCCCACGCGCAAATACGAAGGTAGCCATCATAGAGCTTTTAACGTTGTAATGTATCCTCCACTGACAAGCCTAACAACGGCAGTGAGCAGCAGGGAAATTAAATGGTCCGGCACCATCAGCGAAAACTTCAATAACAGCTTGACCTATTTACACAAACTGTGTGTGTGTGTGTGTGTGTGTGTGTGTGTGTGTATGTGTGTGTCTGTGTCTTCCAGTCGTATACAAAAAAGATTCATGTTTGTCATGTAAATACGCAGGTATGGTGTGCTGACCTCCATGTGGGTTCATCTGTCAATCATTGTGGATGCTCCTCCACCTTTCACCTACATCCTGGTTCTAGTAAAAGAGCTTTTCAGGAGCGTGTGACCTTTGAACCTATTTGGTTCTCGTCATCATAAGAAACATTTCAAATAAAGATTTGCATATGTTTTTCATACATGTTATGGCTGTCTCTTTCAGACTTGTCCCGATGTCATTTTCAAGCAACAGCTCCCTACATTCACTAGTTCCAGCATCTCAACAGTAGGGATGTAGTGCTTTTATTTGTCTTATGTGATAGTAAATCACCCAAATCTTTGGGTTCTGGACAAAACAAGCAATGTAAAGATGTCACTTTGGGCTTCGAGAAATTATGATTTTTCACTATTTTCTGGCATTTTATAGACAAAACGATTAATGTATTAAAAGAGAAAATAATTATCTGTAAACTGATAAAAAGGGAAATAATTGGTTTGTTTTTTAATTACTTACTATCCAGATGACTCACTTATTATTAGAAGTCAAATAATAAATAGATTATATATCATGCATCACTATAGAGCATTTTATAATGAGTTCGAGTCGTTTGGCTGCTGTTTGAATAAACTGTCAAACGGCAACTCTCTTATCTGGAGATTTCTTTTGATCGTCAAAGCTTATCACTGCACCAGCTGCTACTGTGACTTGTATTAAACTATTCTCAGCCCCCTTACTCTGACATCTCTTCATTAGTGTGTATGTGTGTGTGTGTGTGTGTGTGTGTGTGTGTGTGTGTGTGTGTGTGTGTGTGTGTATTTCAGGCCTGTGTGTAATATGTGTAATAACTGTACCAAGTGAAAAATGTAAATTTCCTCTTGCGGGATGAATCAAGGCATGTCTTTGTCTTGTATAAACTTAAGATGTATCCATACTTCCAAAGTATAGCCTTTAGAGTTGTAGCAACAATAAACTTCCACAGACAACAGCATATTAAAAGTAAGATCACTATTTTGGGTAATGGTGAGGGTGTGATTTTACTGAACAGCTTCTGTTTTGTCAGCTTGTAAAAGTGGAGTAAACCTACCTCAGGTAAAATAATTTTGTCTGTGATTCAGTAAAGAATTTAACTATCTTGTGAAAGTCCAAATGCTTCTAAATCTTTTTGCACTGCGGTGTTTATAATTTTTGTGGAATTACAGAATGCTCACATTTTGTGGTGACAAAAAAGTCAAATTTGAGTACAATGCGTGCAAAAGGCCACCAAATACCTGCTATTAACATCTTATAAAAGCACACATTGGTAGATGGAGATACACAACATTCATGAAGTCTTGCATGCCTCTCTGTACCATGACTGCATGCATTTTTAGCATGGTCACTGGTTGCCATTCAGCGAGAGCGCTCTTATATAACACATCCACAGCCTTGGCTCTAAAACAGGTACAACACAGAGGGATCTGCAGCTATTTTAAGCCTGAAGTGATTCAGCTTTTTACTTCCAAAAACATGATTTGCAGAAGAAAAATACATCTTTTATGTTAAGCCAATCAAATTTGTTATTTTGTGTACTGATTCTTTTCGAAGGAAGAGTAGGAAACTTTTTTTTTTGTTGAATTGGTTACTTATTTCCAAGATTCTTTCTTGACAAGCTTGACATATATTAGCAGGTGGGGGGCATGGGTCTGGGAAAGCGCTTTAGTGTGACCACAGTGAGGTCTCGTTCCTCACAGGCATTGTGGGAAATTATAAGGTCAGAAGTTTGTCCCACTGCCTGAGCAGAATCATGTACATTTACATTTAAACAAGAGCTGCCGTAGTGCATCAGGCAGAGAAGTTTGATCCAACCACAAAAACACCGATCTGCTACTCACATAAACAGATATCTGCACACAGATATACATGTACAAATACAGAATAAATCCCGGATGACTGCAGAACAAACACAAATGCATACACACATGCTATTGTAAACTCTGAGCAGCGGTTTGTGTAGCAACTATGCAGCAGAGTCAGTTAATGAGTCACTGCTCCACTAAGACGCGTGAGCCTTATGACTCCTTATGAGAGAGATCAGTAATGTGTTGACTCAAGATGTTTTGTGGGCCTTTCTGTCACATCCTTTTCCTCCTGTGCTCGCACTTCGTGCAACTGTGTGGTTTGTAAGCAAGCTTGAGTGTGACATCTGTGTCCTGTTACGTGCCCTGCCACAGCAGAGAGTGCATATCAAGGGGGCCTCCAACGGGAGCAGACTAATAACAATAAAGTGTGTTCTTTTATAAACTAGACCCATTAATCATCTAGTTGTGTTTGATGTATTTTTGACTTAGAGACAACATAGCCATTTACACTCTTTTACACACCAGAAAGCAGGATAAGTCAGGATCTCAGGTCTTTTGCGAATGTTCAGTAAGGTTGAGATTATCATTCGTACAAACTACAAGGAGCAACCTCAAAACACAATGATTTATGGGTAAAAGGATACAGATGCTGTCATTTGATAGCCAGCATTTCCTCATGCATGGGAAGTTGGGTTTTTCAAAATAAAATGAGGGGAACCCAGCGCATGTACCAATTTCTGTTTCACTGTGTGTTCCTTAAACACAGTAATGTTGTAAATCTAGTGAGTCATACACACAAAGTGCAAAAAAAAGTTTGTTTTTTCAGCTGATCACTATTTGTCAATAGTAAACTATGGGAAGAATCTCTAACCACAGTAAATGTACTGATCAAGTAACTGTTTTCTAAACGGGGTCATGACCCAGTATGACTGGTGCATCTGGTAGCCGCCACTATGAGGGGATTAACATAATTATAATGTTTTTAACAGGTTTGGGTCGCAGAATGAGACTAAACTGTCCAGATTTAATATACATGACTAGATTGATTTTATTGTATTTCCTGTTTTCTTAATCATGTCATTCTGCTGTCTCATTTTAATTACAGCAGGCTACAAATGCACTTACATGTTGCACTTACAGGTGGCTCTTTGTACTTTGGCTTATTTGAGTACTTCTATGTGATTCTTGCTTTGTACCTTCATGGTTCAATGCACTTATTGGAAGTTGCTTTGGACAAAAGCGTCAGCTAAATTAATTGTAATGAAATAATAATTTTGACCTAGTGATGTTTTTGTGTAATGTTAAGACGTAAACTGATGACTTAAATAAGGGGACAGAGCAGGACTTTGATAAAGATGTTAGGATGATGTATTGTTATAAAAATGGAGCTGGGCCAAATGTCTATATGTGCATTTATTACTCTCGAGTTACTGAGCTAAAGCTCATCAAAGTCAGTCAGTGTTACTCCTCATTATGTAACACATATGAAGGGTAACACAACGATTAAACAGTCTACAAGTAACAAATATTGTATTGTTGATTTCACTCTGACAGTCTATTGAAGGTGTAGAGAGGGGGAGGGGGGATTCATAAACACTGCAGTTGGTGGTGCTAATTTTGCACTCTCAGACAGAAAAAATTACAACACAAATCCAACAGTGCACAATGAAAATGAACATGAAGGAAGTCCTCACGTGACTCCAGGACTGAAAGCAACCATGTGAATATAATTACTTTCAGTTAAAATGAATAAACCCAACTCTTGATAGGACATTCCATCTCAAAGACATCCTACACACCGAGGGATGATACAGTAAAACAGAGACACTTTCCGCTACTTTTTCGCTCCGTTATGACTGACCTTGGCGGGCCGGCGGGCTCCCAGTAACGGCAGAACAGGTGCAGTCCATCGGCGTTGACGATGTGCTGGAGCTCGGTGTAGGGGACTCCCTGCGGGCTCCGCCGCGGAGTAGCTCCCGGCTCAGGCATGGAGGGGTCTGCAAGAGAGACATGAAGGAGGGATGACAACACATCGCTGCCGTAGAAGTAGCAGCTGACACCGGCGGCGAGCAGGCAGGTGGCGGCGGTCACGGCGTTCATTGTTTATTTCTTATTTAGTGCGTGGCATGCGTCGGAAATGACTGCGGTTGGGGGGTTAGTCGGATATGCCGGATGTAGGCTAATCCTGAGCTGCGCGCACACACACACAAACACACGCACGCACGCACGCACGCACATACACACACACAGAGGCAATGTTGTGTTGCGGCCGACTGGCGTTACGTCACGAGACCGTTCTGCTTTCCACAAGGTCTCTAAACCTCTCTCTCTCTCTCTCTCTCTTTCTCTCACACTCTCTCTCTATCTGCCTCTCTCTCTCCCTCTCTCTATCTCCCTCTCTCTCTCACTCTCTCTCTCTCTCCCTCTCTCTATCTCTCTCTCTCTCTATCTCTCTCTCACTCTCTCTCTCTCTCTCTCTCTCTCTCTCTCTCTCTATCTCTCATTCAAATTAGCTTTATTGTCATGAACATGATTATAATTACAAGTGTAGTGTTGCCAACAGAAAACAACGGTTTGCACATTAGGCCTACTAGACTATTCAAAGTCCACAATACCACAACTAGCCTACAAACTGTAAGGGAAGAAAAACAAACCATAACAACTAAAGAAAAAAAGAATATGATTAGCCTACACATATGGTTTATGATAGCCTAGTGTAACAATTAAATGTATGATATGGGAACAGTAAAATGGATCAAAGATGACCAAAGGAAGATTTGAATGAGATCCTTTTTTTAAATTTGGATTTAATTGCATTTTCATCAGCTGTTTCACTAGCGCACACATGTCCGTCACATAATCACTAAGATGATTTACTTAAAAATATCACTTAGCCTATAAATGAATTTGACTTGAAAATTGAAAATATGTTTATTTACCTCTGGCAGACCTTAAAACTGCACACACACAAACACACACACACAAACACACACACACACACACACACACACACACACACGCACACACACACATAATCATGTAGGTATTCTTCTTTTTTCCTAAAGCACACTCCTTCCCCTCTCTCTATCTCTGGCAATACACGTGATGCGTCCTGGCATCAGGTCCAGCTGGGTATACAGTACTGGGTCATGTAAATGCTATGTGCAGCATTACAATGATGAGGAGAAACCTTTCTTTAACCGCGTATGGGAGAAACCGCCGGAGGAAAAAAATAAATAAATAAACAATAAAATAAAAATAGCCCTGGTATGAAGCTATTTCCTGAGGTGATCGGGTTTTTCCAGGTTTAGTCACCTGACAACCTGAAAGCTTATAGGCTACTTCAATAGGTTACAGCAATTAATGATTAGTCAATAAAACAAGAGTAAACTATGTGGTTGCTGTTGGTGAGCTAGCTATATTATTTTTATCGTCAATATCTGGCAACGTTTCTGCTTTGCGGCCAATTCTGTGAGGGGAACCATGGCTCACTTCAGCTGCATATGTCAGGATCATAACAGAACACGAGTAACAGTGCACCACACATGTGGAAATAATCGTTTTCACTAGACTTGTAACTATACGTGTGAGTGGATAGCCGACTTATTGGAAACTGCTCTCCTGACGTCTGCGCAAAAGCTTCCTTTGGTTTTTATCTCTGCTGCATTCATCAGTTTCATCCACATAACTGGACAGTAGGATGATTATTGCGTGCATGCGTGCAGAAAAGAAACAAACGTTTGCTATGCAAGTGTCTCAAAAAAAAGCCGATACATTTTATGAAGAATATATTAATCTGGATCGCCTGCTGATATCGATGCCAGTGCGCCAACATAGTGGAATACGCGCGCTTTAACATCAATATGGTCTGCGGGTTTTATGTGAAAACGATGAATGGAGGGAGCCACAGATGCGGCATGTGCTAAAATCCCTGCACAACTACAAGTTACATTCATTTAAACCAACGCGTGGAGGAATATTATGGTGATGGAGAATGAATGTCCATAATAAGGTCAAAACTGAGTCCCGCAGACACTGTTAAGTCCTTAAGCAGAAACATCACTAGGATATTTTAGAGATTGAACCAACCTGTGCTGGAGCGTATGCAGTGAAGTTTCAGCTTCTTCTGGGACTCTCTAATTTCGCTGTCTCTGTAGCCTATGTCTCTCTCACTCTGCCCCTCTCTCTCCGATGCTCTGCTCGTGCCACACGCAAAGAGAAGAATGCAGTCAGCGACGTTTGGGTTGAAACTAAACAAGTATTCACACACCCTCTTTCTCTCTCTCTCTCTCTCTCTCTCTCTCTCTCTCTCTCTCTCTCTCTCTCTCGCTTTCTCTCTCTCTCTCTCACATTCCCAAGAGGCGGTGATAAAACTGTGCACTCGCCCCTCGATTGTGTAAAGAAAAAAACTCGCCATGGTTGAGTCCACATGGTTCACATTTTGTACATACCGGACCCCCCGAAATTATGTATTAATAGCATCATGTGTGGATCGGCCTCTCTCTCTGCTTCTCAACATAATCGTGTTGCTATTGTAAAGCTTCCACCTATTCCTTCAAACTAGACCGTTTGTTACTGTCTTCCAAAATACCGCTTGATTTAGTCCAATTGGCAGGTTATTGGAGTTAATTGTTTAGAATAAAAATGACAAGTTTTACAAGGGTCAAAATAAAGTTTTGTGATGTGCCACCTAAAATCACGTTTGATTAGGTCAAGGCAGGTAAAACTTTGAGGTAGAATTCATTGATTTGTTTTGGTCACAAGGGGGCAGCGGAACAAGCTGTAAATGGAATTGACATTGTATGACCTTACAAAATTGTGTTAGAAAATTACCTATACACACACAAAGGCAAGGAAGTAGATGAATATTACAAGCTAGTAAATATGGATGTAAGCGATGCAGGTTTCAAAATGTTTTTTAAAGGAAACAGGTGTTTTAAAGTATTTGATGGCGAGAGAATGCTTTTAACAGGTTTGTTAGAGCTTAAATATACACAAATTGCGTTTTGGTGAATAACACTGGTGTTGAACACAACTTTTGTTTCTTCACAAGAAAACTTCACTGGGTACCTTTAAGCTTACTTGTTAGCAAGCAGTTGCCTTACACAGAAAAGCTATGGTATGTTAGACTGAATGATGAAGGGAAAGGAAACAGTTCAGTCTAAGACTGGCATTTCCAGACATATCTCCATCTCTATTGCGCTGTGGAGTAACCTGAAAATCTTGTTTGTGCTGACCTCTTTAGTGCAAAACTTCTCACCTTGCAGCTATTTAGGAGTGTACTCAAAGAATTGGTCAGTACATCGTGACTTTTGGCTTTGGTTATAGGTGCAACACTCGAAATCTATGCCCCAAGAGGACTTTCAAATACTGCTTTTGTGCATACAGTAGCTACTTTTCGCATGGAGTATAGCCACAACCTGGCTCAAAAGTGTGTTTCAAAAGAGGGAGTCCACACATGCAAATGAGGCTAAATGTTTTAATAGGTAAATTGAGATAACAATAGGGTTTGTCAGTCAGTATGCAGGCAACTATGTCTGTGTGAGGGAGTGTTGAGACAGTCAGTAAGCAGGCCAGGGGAAGCCAACAGTGCTCAGGTGTGTTGCATCACTGACAAGATCTCAGCTCCACCCATCCCTATCCTGGACCGAAGGGGGAAAACAACACAGCCAACAAAGAAGGGCTAGATAGGGTCAATCCTGAGGCCGTCACATTGAGTACTGTCACTGAGAGAAATTTGTTGGACTCTGTTAGTTAATACATAGAGAAAATAAAAAATAAAAAGGCAATTTAAATAAAAGCCATTACTGGAATGTTTTTTATGACTAAACATGATTCAGTGTTCCTCTTCTAATAAACAATGAGTCATACCTGGTTTTAGTTACCAGAGGTCTAATGTGTTGGCAAATCTTTTCGGTGGAAATTATTCTCTTACCACCTCTCTAACTGATTATAGACTATTTTTTTCTCTCTAAAAATGAAACAAACAGCAAACACATGAAAGTCACACATGGACATGGAAACAAAAGCAGCCGGTTCCAGTAAGACAGGAAAAGAGAACGCCCTGCATTCATATTTGAGGCATCATTTTCATAAGTACAGATTTTTTATGTGTGGTATGTGTTGTTGAGTCACCAAATCCAATCTTCCATTTCTTCCATAGAACATTAAAATCTAAACTGACTGTTTGAAAAGGAAATGAACATTCCCATTTAATGAGAAGCTTCCGACAAAGTATTTCTTTTTGCGAATGTGTTTGTCCTCATACAGCCAGAATGTCTGGTGTTCCTTCATCCGTTCCTCTAAGCATTCACAAATATGTCTCCGGGATCTCCTGTGAAACAGAAGTACGGGAGAGATCAAAACAGAGAAGAAAAAAACAGAAAGAAGAACTGAGGTAGCATGTGGGATGGAGGATGGAAGACTTTCATATTATGTTCCAGATTTTTTCTTTTCTCTCCAGTGGCAGGGAAGTCTCAGTAGGGGTTAATGAGGAGGAACAGAAAAAGACTGAAACTTTGGTTCAGCATGCAACAATCTCAGAAAGAAATGATTCTGAGTCAAACTATTCCAAATCCGATGTCTTCACTTTGCGCCATGTAATTGTATGCATTGTATATCTAAAAGACCCCAAGGATAATAGTAAGGCTCCACTTGCTTTCTGATATGCTGAAATTCTTGTGTGAAATTAAGTGAACTGAAGATACAGTATAGGCCAGATGGAATTCTAAACCAACTTCTTGTTCATCTTATTCAAAACCATTTCCATGTGACATGTATTCATACAGTATGGGCTGCACATATTAATGTAGGCATGCATTTATTAATTTGCACATGCTTCCATACGTGTTACTGTGTGTTTTTGTTCTTTGCACAGTTCTCTAGACTAACCTCATGTTCCTGATCCACGCGCTTACATCCTCTGTATGTGCCTGTGTGTATATGTGCCTGTGCCGGTGTGTGTATGTGTGTGTGTGTGTGTGTGTGAGAGAGAAAGAGCTCCCCATCTTTCCCATGATAAGCTTTTGTTCCTGTTAACTATTCATTGTCCATTGCTACGTCTTTGTTCTGTTAGATCTCTCCTATGGGAGCTGAAACATAAAGTCACGCATCCAACTAAATACTAAAACAGAACAGGCAGAAACAAAAACACACAGGCTGAACAATATGCAGACATGCATGTAAGCACATGTGTATAAATGAGATAACACACGCAAACAATGCCCATGTGTTAAGGAGATTGATGGTGTGTGGTGGAATGAGCAGTATTTCTGATGTGAACTGCTAAATGCAGTTTAGGTATTTGGGTTTAACTGTTTAAGGGATTTACATCAAAACACATGAAAATGCATACAAATATAATAACCTAGTATTCTACTGTAATTTTGTAAATACCTATTCCACCTACTACCTAGCCATGTCACTGTGTGCAGTCAATTTGCAGTCTAGGTCACACTGCAGAGTGAGGGTCATTGAACCAATCCAGAAACCACATTTGAATCAATGTCCATTAAGCTAGTAAGAGCTTAAAACATCATTCCCACACTCCAGGCTTTAAGAGCTAGCGATCAGGTGGGTTAATTAGAAGCGTTTACTTTTTATATTTCACCAACCCCTAATGTGTAGCACAGTCTGGCCTCGCTCTTCATCTAACAGTGAGGAGGTTCCCTGGGAGTGTAATGCATGTACACACTTCACTACATCACATTACATTCACAGTTTTACAAGCTTACGTTTTTAATTGCAGTCAATTGCAGTTATCATGTTTTTTTTACGATAACAACGTACCTGTCCAACACCTGCAGACAGACATGAATGTGAACATGAATATGCCTTCAGATGGCATGTTCTCCATAGTAACAGGTCAAGATGTTCATGGGTAGTATTGCATTTAGTGCATACCAAACTCAGAAATAAAGTAAATATTTATAACAATGGCTATTACCTATCAGAATATTTTTTATTTGACCCACCCCCCCCCCCAGACACCTGCGTCAAGTATCATTGAGGTTTCCATTAAGAGTAAACTTGCACACGTGTACATCACCTCATTTTGTCTGTGTGTTCTGGCAGACTGACAGTGCAAAACAGCATCATGGACGGTGGAGAAGAGACAGGACTTTGTCACTTTGTCGTTAAAGAAACCTCCAGTCTGCAGGTTGTCCACAACACCAGCTAGAAAGACAGACAGAAAGAAAGGGAATAATGGATCCACAAGTAAAGTTGTGTGTGAAAGGTTTTGGGAAGATAGGAGACAATGATGGTAGCATAAGAGGACAAGAAATGAAATGAAAAAAGGGAAATTTGAGAGGAATTGATGAGGATAACGTGAAACATTTAAAGTAGGAAAAATGAAACACACCAAAAGTAAGTAAGTAGAGAGAGAGAGAGAGAGAGAGACACACACACAGACACACACAGACAGACACACACACACACACCCTTCGCACTGAGAGAGAGCGAGAGAGAGAGATGGAGAGAGAGAGAGAGAGAGAGAGAGAGAGAGAGAGAGAGAGAGAGGTGAGTTGGACGGGTAGTCCTTCTGTTAATTGAACCAAGTTATACTTCCTGGCAGTATACATATCCTTTGCTGTCACAATAAACTCTTTTTCTCATTACATTATACTCATTACAGGCTTTTGACTCAGTGCAGGCTATTTAGAGCTGCTGATTCTCTGAATTAAACTAGACAGCTCCTGGCGTTGTAGATGCAAGATCTTTTTATTCTTGAAGATCCACATTTGTTGCCGACCTAAATTTGTGGGCTACTATGTTAAAATAAACAGAATGAGTATATGCTTTATTACAGTAAAGCCATTACTGCCCCTGACAGATTACAGCATTTTCTTTTTTAGATTTCTTAGGACTTATTATAATCTAATCATGACCCATTACATATCTTACCAGACCTGGCAAATCTGGAATAGGGTTATCCGAAAAAACGTACCAGTTATTGACGGAAATCCTTCCTTCCACAGAAACGTTACAATAACATCAGTGGCTGAAATAACATCTAATCTTGTTGAATGAATTCAAATTGTGGGTGGCTAAGCGAGTCTGGAACGTGAATGTAAAAATACATCCGTGTGTGTGTTAGAATATGCGGGACAAAGAAATCCCGTTGGGTATTTTCACTAACCTCTACAATGGATCTAAAATGTCTGTAATAGAAAGGCAAATGGAGATATAAGGGAATCAAAATTTTATTTTTTACTGTTCTGACTGTACCAAATCCACACAGTTGTATTATTTTTTGAGTGATGTAGAGGGACTTACTTTGGCAGCCAGCGAGAACCACCTCTATACCAATCTCCCCATAGTCTCTCTGGATCTGAAACAGATACAGAAGCGCAGAGCAAAGGTCAGACTGGAGATCATTTCATTAGTCTGACAATTCAATTACAGTACTTGAATGCCAGAGGAGCTAAATGATGAAGCAAGGGAGGGATGAATAGAGGACAGTTCTAGTTGTTAAGAAATGAGAAAGGTTACATAGTTACATGAAATGACTACAGCACAGCCAAGGAGGAGAATCAGTAACCTCATATTTACCTTATTCTTTTAGGGACAGTTCTTTCTCTAATCCTAGTTTTCATTATTTGATTTAATAGATTTGTCAAAATATTGGAAACGCAAATGTAGAACTGTAGAACCGCCAACTAAAATAATACAAACACAAATGCACCTACACAAGAAGTTGAATTACGAAGGTGTACAAGTTGTGATTGATTATTGCCATCTCTGTCTTAATATGTGTGTGTGTGTAAATGTGTAGATGTGACTGCCACGTTCATACGCTGCGTAGCGCCTTGACTCCCACGGTATCCAGGAAGTTGACGGGGCTGAGGTCGAGGATGATGGCTCTGGGGAGTGAGGGGTCGGGCTCAGCATCCATCTCAATGATGGCAATGCCCTTCTTCTCCTCCCTCTCGGGCTCCCCCTCCTGGAAAGGAGAAGACATGACACAGGGCAGACTTGTGAGAGGTTAATCAAAACAAAATGTTGTGCTTTAGATGGCGATTTAGGAATTCAAATGAACATCAAGGTTTAGCGAGCTCAGTAAGTTCTAGCAATAGAAAAAAAACTAAAGAAAACTTTAAAAGTAAAAAATATAAAAATAGTAATATGACTCTGGTCATCCTCACCATGTCCACTGTATTCTTCTTGGCAGCTTTCTTGGCATTTTTCTTCTCATGTCGCTTTCTTTTAGCCTCCAGTTTCTTCTTTGCTGACAGGATCTTGGTAATGTCAATGCCAGACTAAAAAAATACAGCAAAAGAAAATAATGCATGATAATCTTGAAGTTCACGTTCATTTTCTACAGCCAGTAAAATCTTACTTCCTCCTGGTGTGTTGGTTTTGGTTTGTTTTCGGGCCCCCTCTGAAAAGCTTTTAGTAGCTTATTTGGGGTTCTCATTTCATGCGTCCTGTATATGATTGTTGTGCCTCATGGAATTGTGATTGAATGTACAGTGATGACGTGTGAAATAAAAACGAAACAAAACGAATGATGTATTTATTATGACTGCAATGCACCTTTGTTTACTTCTTTTTACATTCTGTGGCTTTTTTTATGTTTACATTTTTTATCTTAAAGCAATTTCAAATTTAAATTAGCACCAATTCTTGAGAGCATGTGGGTACTTACTACTGGAATTATAGTATATACAGTATATACTTTGCAACAAATCATATTGGCGCTTATTTAAACCAATGAACAAACATCCTACAGTGCGGATTGTTTTTATCTCCCCAAAAGACTTCAATCAACTTTTTGGTTGTGTTTACAAAAATAATTTGTATATGTTTTTAAGGTGAATTCAGTAGTTAAGAAGAGTACTGTCTGTTGCATTTCCTTTCCACATTCATGTAAACATTTTTTAAAAATGCACTCAATTAGAGCGCTCAATTGAAAAAAATAATAATAAAAGCAACGAGTAAGAAGAGTCTTGATAAACAATAAATCTGTATCAGGAATGTGACCCAAAACAAAAGTGGAGGCGCTGGAAGACAAAGACAAGATAAAAGAGACAGGGGAATATTAATGAGAGTGCATATCTGCCTGGTAGACAAGTGAGAGCAGGGAAGGGAACACAAAATCCCATTTGCACACATACACATAGTATATTTGTTATTTCCACTCTTCATTCTAACCCCAACCGGTCGTCAGACACCGCCTACCATGAGCCTGGGTCTGTCCGAGGTTTCTGCCTAAAAGGAAGTTTTTCCTCGCCACTGTCGCACTGTTGCTTGCTCTGGAGGAGACTACTAGAACTGTTTGGTCCTTGTAAATTATGTGGTCTAGTGTGGTCTATACCCACTCTATCTGTGAAGTGTCTTGAGATAACTATTGTTATAAATTGTATACTATACATAAAATTGAATTGGAAAAAAATTGAATATTATATATATACAACACATATTTTATATTGAACATGAACAATGAAAGGTTGTTTTCATCCCCACACTATACGCATTTACAACCATTCAATAGCACAACTCTCTATACAGTTTTAACTGCTGGAGTAAAGAACATTAAAGGATAGGTTCAACATTTTTCAAGTCTGTCTTAAAAATATCTTGATGTAACTTAGGATATCCACTTTCCCTATATTTGCCTAACTCTCACCACTGAAGCCTCATTTTATCTGTAGATGAACTTCTAAATTAATGTTTGCATGATATGAAGTCTCTGGATTACTTCCAGTATGTTGAAATCCCTTTAGGAAAGGATCCTTTAATGGCCAGTGCAAACTGGAGGAATAACTACAGCATGTAAAACCTGTTTCAGTTTACATATGGGCACCTGACTATTGTTTTCAGATGGATTTATATTTAACAAAAACCCTAACCCTACTACAAATGTGTTTTCATATAGCTAGCCAGGGAGTGTTTCTGTTTCTGTTTAGCTGCCACAAGGAAACGTGGGCTAAAAATGACTATAGTTTCACATAAAGTAGTTTACTTATACTAGTACATCAAACCGTTTAGGGTTGCAACGGATCACAAAACCCACGGTTAGGATTGGATCATGGTTTTGAGTCACAGATTGGATACATTTTCGTCTCAGCATTAAAAAGGGGGGAATTAAAATTATTTTTCAAAATGAATCAACAATAACCTCTAACACTAATAACTTCTTTCACCAGTAAATTGCTGTTAAATGACAAAAAACAAATGAGAAAATTGTATTTTACAATAACAATGAACGAGGTTTACCAGTTTCAAATAAAACGCAACATTCACGTCTGTGTTCTTTTCCCGATAACGGCAGTGACCAGTGCTAGTTTGTGTCTTTTAGCTCATAGCTTTAGCAGCAGACTGCTGTACGTCTAGGTGTTGGAATGCTCTACGGTGAAATACAGACACACTTTTACACTGTTCAGCGGTCAGCATTTTAACCGTGTTTAATACTGCTACTAGCTAACGGTGACATTAGGCTAACATCAATGTTGTGTTTTAGGTATGGTCTGTCAACGTTTGTTTCGGAGCACCATAGAACAGCGCAGGTATTTTGGTGGCACCGAAATCAATGTAGCTTGCTATTCCGGTACCGGTTGTTTAGGTACCTGTGAGAGAGAAAGAGATTTATCAGCCAACATTAAGAATCAGCGACAGTAAAAAGGTATTCCACGCTATTATGGTTAACCTTTGCAACCTTTGGATCCATACGAGCACTGATCAACTGTGGCCCGTTACACAACGGGCAACCAGGAAATGTGAAAATGGAAAAAATGGTCACGGGCATCATTCATCAACAGCCAATTCAATTTGTTTTTGTGATTTTTATTCCATTAAGTAAATGTCTCCCCCATTATTATTATTATTATTATTATTATTATTATTATTATTAGTATCTCAAAAACACTGCTCAGTGATTTGTAGGATAGTTTAACTCATCAAGATAAAGTATGACAGAAAAGATAATTCATGCAAAAACAAGGTCTGATTTACTTCTAAAATCTTTTCTTTCTGACATTTACTAGTTCATTTAACATAGCATTTTTCCTAGTATTTCATTTATATTTATATTTTGTGCTTTGTGACTTATTTTGCTGCTGTAACACAGGAATTTCCCATTTTTTGGGATCAATAAACATCTATCTATCTATCTATCTATTTATCTATCTATCTATCTATCTATCTATCTATTTTCCATTTGCACAAGTGCAAGCCATTGGCTTAGTTGCTGCTAGTGAGAACAAGCAGTAAGCAATCCCCTGCGCCTTTCAGTATTTCTTGGAAAATTATCCCCAAATTTGAGTCGTCTGCACGCCTCAATGACTGCTCGAGTAGAAACACTTTTCACCCAGATCCAAAAACTACCAGAATTCATCTGGTGGCAATTTCTCACCAACTTGAAGCCTCTGCCAGTCAACCACAGCTCTATGAAAGCTTATTTGTGCATCAACGATTGCAAAGAAAAGAGCGACCCTCTGGCTTTGAAATGCTGACATTTTAATGAATGATGATATTCCATTATTTCCCTGCATTATTCAATCTCTGCTTCTCCCGCTTTCTCCATCTTTTGTCATCCTTTCTCTCCCTTCCCTCAATTTGTCTTCCTATTTCCTCCAAAGAGACGTGACAGAAGGAAGAAGACGTAGAAGGAGAATGGGGGGAAAATGATGGGATGACATTTTAAACAATGTCTGTCATGGTCGTGATGTGTGGATTGGTGAAATGTCAGGTCAGTTATTAGCCCGTCAGAAATAATGTTATTTAAAGGAGTTAATTGCACGGAAATCGTGACAAGGCGGACTGTTGCTGGAGTTGGTTGTTTCTTTTACTCTGTGTACGTGTGTGTGTGTGTGTGTGTGTGTGTGTATGTGTGTGTATGTGTGTGTGTGTAAGTGTGTAGCTGTGGTGTGTTTATCTGTGTTGTAGGTAGATGTAGCAAGTAGTCGTGAGCAAGGTAAGTCCGAGATGATGTTGAAACGATGGGGTATTTATTGTTCACCCCAAGTAAATTATGGACGGCAATTATGGAAATTCATATCCTCGTGTTTGTTTCTGGTGTGTGCTATATCAGTGAGTTTTACATTCTATCTCATTTAATGCATTCTATGTATTTTATTTTATCTTAATTTTGCCGTTGTCATCATATTTTCCCAAAACTTTGTATTCTATCCATTTTACTTTACATTGATTAATTATTTGTATGCTCATTTTATGTCACGTAATTACTATACTTAATTGAAAAGCAATTTGTGCTACATTTCTTGTATGAAAGGTGCTATACAACAAATTGACGTTATTTGTATATTACTATTATAATTTTTGGGAGGACAAAGTTTACTTTTAGCCCTTGAGATTGAGGACATTTAGTCAGTCCTCACTATTTTTTTTAAACGCTGTTCAATGGTCAAGACCTGCTTTGAGGGGTGGTAAGGTAAAGGTAGATTAAAGGTGTGTGTGTGTGTGTGTGTGTGTGTGTGTGTGTGTGTGTGTTTGTTTGTGTGTGTGTGCGTGCGTGTTTGTGTGTGTGAGTGTTTGTGTGTGTGAGTGTTTGTGCGTGTGTGTCCTCTTCTACCTTCTCTCCAAGGGCTTCTTGGTACATCTCAGCATTTGCAAAGTAGATGGTGGCAGAAGAACGGAAGATCAAAATCCCTGGCACCTGCTTCACCTGAAATCAATTGGTCAGTTAATGAGTTAATAAACTGAACAGGCTTTGAGCTAAATGCTACTATCAGCCTGCTAACACGATCACAATGTCAGACCCAACATAATACTGATGTTTGTCAGGTCTAATATTTAATACGTTCAACCTCTTAGTGTGGGATGTTTGTGTGCCTAAATTCACTAATAGGCACTTAACCCAAAATACCACTGATGTTAAAGGTCCCATGGCATGGCAAAATTTCACTTTATGAGGTCATAAGTAGCAAGGTTAGCTCCCCTGTCTCTGCCTTGCCTGCCCAGAGACTTTGGCCCACCCATGAAAGAGAGACATCATGACTTTCAAACAAGCAAAGTGGCAGTTGCTCAAGACCATCTTTAAAGATAAGACTAGTTGGTTTAAAGTAGAACTGAAAATGAAAGAAGTTAATAAATAACATTTTGCATTGTATCAATATGTAATGCAAGTAATTTATTCATCTCCAGACCAGCACTTGCTCTCGCCCCTGCTTTCAGGTAATTTAAATATAACGTATCATACCTGATTATAGTCCTCAATTGGCCTGTAAATGTCAGAGGCTGGTATCTGCCCTAATATGGAGTATTTAGGTCTGAAATACACACACAACACAGAGGTATATGAGCAATTTGTGATGCTTTGTGTTTAGGTATGGTGAAGAAGTATGCCAGAGAAGTACAGAATTAATTGTTAGGTGTGGTGATTAATATCTTAATGTTCAACTGGACACACTCTCCCACTGAAAATGTATGAATTTATTAGTTTATAATTGTGGGTGTATGGTAATATCTTCCTACAGCTGTGTCCTGAAGATGACGGTGAGCATGGAAAAACCAATGGAAGCAGCCAGTCCCAGGTCAGGGTTGAATAGCAAGGTGAGGATAAAGGTAAAAACCCAGATCAGCTGAAGATAAGAAAAAAAGTGATAATGAGTAACAAAGGGTACTAAAACCCTTCAACAAGTCTAGCAACGCTTAAATGTGGCAACATGACATTGTTAGATGCTTATCGGTAATGAAGGAACATGTATAGTTGGATTTGATTACAGCACCACAGAAAAAGGCCAAGTTGTTACCTAAATGCAGCTCAATCAGCCTCAGGTGTATTTCATCAGCTGATAGTAATTGGCTTATTTAAATTTGTCATTCTTATTTATTCATTTCCTGTCACCTTTGGGCCCCAACAAGCGGTACCGATGTTGGAGAAATGTTTGCAGTTAGGAAAATTTAAGAAGCATAGTATAGTAATTTGTGTTGCAAAGTTTAGCTTGGTATAAGTTTACATGCATACTGTAAAGTATGGATTCTGCAGCTATCATGCTAACATTAGCAAGTCAGAAAAACACGGTATGTTACAATATAAGTAAAGATGAAAAGAAATTATTATTAGTTTCAGGGGTTTCTTGTGCTGAAGAACTTTTTATGAAGAAAGCACTGTTTATCTGAGCAGACATCTGACATCTTAGAAAGCATCAGCTTGGGAAGCACCGGGATTTAAGATGTTTAATATAAAAAGAAAACAATATGGACATTTATACATCCTGTTACCAACAAGTTAATGAATCTATCCTCCGAAAACCTTAACCATTTTCTTGTCTACCTTTTAAGACACTCACCATGTCTACTTTGTTGCTCCTCCAAAGTGCACGGATGTCCATAAATTGTTTCATCATGCCCTGGAGGTTAACAAAGATGATGGCGGCCAGCACTGCCTGCAATGTGAGTCACGTATAATACAGTTACTATGGAGCGTTCCAGTTTTGAGGCCAAAAACATGAATCTGAGTTAGTTTGTTTGACTTGCTCTAGTTACATAGGCTACAAACAAATGGGTAAGACTTGTAAGTGTATAGTGTGTTTATAGTCTTCATTTGATTTGAACTGATGTGATTCCCATTCACAAGCTCCTGATTTGTTTTCCGATTTAATTCAATAAACAGCCAGTTTTTCCCTAGCCAAAATGTGGCCTTTTTTGGAGCATTAGTTAACCACCTTCCCAACAAGCTAGCATGTCATAGTTTTTACCCATGGATTACTTAGGTCTTCTAGAGACTATGCAAAAGATTGTTTCTGGAGTTAATCAATATCATATTCAAAGGAAAATTAAATTTTCAATAAAAAGTTTTAATAAAACCATCCTTAGTGGCTTTAGTCTGAAGCTGAAGAAATATATGTAACTGGCCTTATAGCAACACAATCTCAGCTATCTATATTTTGATGAGGAGGGCGTATAATTATGCAAACCCATTAACTTGGACACGTGTGTATGCTCATGCTTGTGCACAGATGTGAACACATTTAAAACCCCACACACAGAGTACCTTTGGCAAATCTTCAAAGAGAGTTCCAATCCAGAGAGTGATGAGAAGTATAACTATTGCTGATAGAGCCCCGGCAACCTGCAGTGAAGACAGAGGGTTGACAGAGACATGATGAATTGAAATCAGTAAAGAAATCAGAGAAGGAGAGTTAAAAAAGAAGAAACCCTTAATGATATAGTGGGTATTAAAGTGATTTGGTAAACAATAATGAGAGGAGTCATGGCATCATCAGTTGAAGTCTCTCCTCTCCTCTTTAATGGGCCTTAGCTGATTAAGTGTGTTGTCAGACTAAATTGGTTTAGCCTTTTAGCAAATCTGTTTGTGTAGATGGACTTTCATCGATGTGAGCGAAAATCAATTGCCTAAGTGTTTTTTAATGATGCCACTTAACGTTGATTATGACCCATTTCTTCACTCCGTTTAACCTGTAAAATAGCCCAGCTTTGTAGCTACGGGCAGAGTGAAGTGTTGTAATGATATTACTGATCTGATAAAAGGATCTCATGATACATCCTTTTCCAGTTTAAAACCAATAAGCATATTTCTAAATGTTGTTGACATCCTTTTCAGCTGTGTGGAATAAATACAGGACAAGCTACACCTATCTTGTGACCTAAATAAATAAAAATCATTCCAGCTTTTGAAATTTAACTCTATAGTGGTACACCAGTGGCAGCATGTAGCAGCAGTAGTAGTATACTACCTAATAGAAGGCTACAGGATGTCAACCATAAACGCAGCTGTGTTAATAATAACAGGTGTGTGGATAAGGATTTTGTGATATGTGTTGATTTTATTTTTTTAGAGAAAGTTCTGCCAGTCTGTTATTGTGATACATAAGATACAAAAACAGTATTAACATTCAGATAGTAGCCATTTTAAGGTCTAATATCAGGAGCTAAATATACGGGGCCGTCATTTATAGAAAGGACCATCGGAGAAAAATAGGGGAGGGTCATGTCTTTTTATTCTTTGTTGAGGGGAGGGTTATCCAATTTTATTTTTAGTCTAGGGGGGAGGATCACCCAACTTTTATATTCATATTTATATTTACATTGTTCATCTCCGGCAGCTTTACCTATGCTAAAATACACAATGACTGAGGAAGCCTAGTGATGAATCCATAGCAACCAGTTTACGTGTTGAATTTGTTATTACCCAGTGTGCTTTGTTGAACGATCTTAATGTTTTATTTGAAGTAATGCAGTAGTGTGGGAAATGTGCATTTAGTTTAGGAGTGTTTCCATAACAATGTTAGTGAGTAAATCTACTGAAATGGCCACCATATTAGTAGAGTGTGCTGTGTAAGATGAGAAGGCAGCTGGTTAGTCATGTATGTCATGGTTGTAAAATAACAATGGCTACCTATACATCTTTGCCAAACCAGAACGGAAGGCATCAATATGTTGTTAAGTAGGGTCATGGAAAAAAAAATTATTGGCAAAGGGAGGGTCAAAAAACCCTCCGGTAGCCCCTTAAATAGAAAACAAACAGTCCAAAATTGAAATTATTCAAATTTTTTCTCCCCGGAAAGGGTGTTTTTTAAAATATTTTTCCTTTAGGTTTCTTTACTTCTTTGTTAATTCTGTGGTGATTTGTGTAACATTAAAAAACTCTTCCCAAAAGGAGATTTTGATCCCAAGCAGTTGTCCTGGTTAAAAGGAAAGTTCCCTTGCGACAATATGTATTAGGAATGTGAACTGATCCTTTAAAAGTCCAACGTGTTCTTTTGTCAAACTTATTTTGTCAAATGTAAGTCTCAAACCAGACCTACTCTATTCAGTCATTTCTAAAATTATATGTTTAAATTATTTCTGTTTAGAGAGATCAGAGCCCTCTCACAATGTGGAATAATGTCCACCAATACCAACCTGAGTTTTCCCTCCTGTGCTCTCCTGAACCATGGTGCGAGACATGGAACAGCTGATGGCGAAACACTGGAAAATTCCACCAATGCCGTTACTCAGACCCAGGGCGATTAGTTCCTATACCAGGAAGAACACACTATAAATATACAAGGTATCAACCTCTTAAAAGAGCAGATGATCCTTAATTCTATCCACACCCTCCCTACCTGGTTGCTGTCCACCTTATATCCGTATTTAAGGGCAAAGATTCTTCCCAGTGAGATGGCAATACCATAGCCAACCACAGACAGAGCGAAGGCATCCCCGATCACCTGACCAAACAGAGAGGCAGTTGGGAGAACAGGCGGCTGGAGGCTTGAAGACATGGAGAGTAGAATACATTGCCCATTACAAATACATTTTTCATATGTAAGCAGATTGCTGTGCTTGGTGTGTGTTTCTTACCCTGAGGGAATCTCGCCCACCACATCCACTCCATATTTCTCCTGCAAGTTAACTTGCCAGGAGATGACTGTAGCAATAATAATCTGGAGAAACAGATAATACGAGTATATGTATAAGTGGGTTTAAATGTAATAGTGTGTGTTTATCTTTGTAAGGAACTAACTTTCCATAGAGTATATTAAAAGTGTGTCCTGTATACTCACGCTAATCATCTCCACAGGGATAGGAACAGGTAGTTTTTTACTCAAGTATGTGTTGAGCTCCTTAGCAAGGATCAGGCCCAATATAGCAACAATGCTGACCACAAGAGTACCAATGTTCGTTCCTGGAATGAGATAGCATATCTCCAACACAGTCTGGAAGGAAAGAAATAATATGTTTTTTTATGTTTTGATGATAAAAGCAAGCTCATAGGATAGATGTATTATACTTTCCTCAACGAAGTTTTAGGGTTGACAGTTGACATTCGTTGACTTGTAGACATCACTAAGAACAATCCAAAATACTTTGGAAATATTCAATAGTTGCAGCCTTACTCTGTACAATTAAATCAAAACATATAGAAACACACAACTGTTAATGACTGTGTTCCTTCTTACGTATATCAATGAGAAGGGTCCACTGTATCTCAAAGGGCTGATGCCAAAGGTGTATTTGAGCTGGGACACAATGACGTGGATGGCAGCGCCTGTGGTGTAACCTCGGACCAGAGGCTCAGACAGGTAGGTCACAACGAAACCAAACTGGACTAGACCGAGTAGAACCTACATACATAATACAGAATGAAAAACACATGGATCTTCATATTATGAGAAGAAAGTACACACAAAGCAACTTGCTAGTGCAACGTTTGCACTAACCAACTAAATCTTTAATTGACAATGTCTGGGAAAAGAAAATCTGTGTTGGTGTTGATGCAATTTGAAATATGTTAATTCTTAGTCAGGGACACCTTTAGTGATGACAGCATGTCAGTCCAAGAAACATTAACACCCAATTGGAAGATTACTCCCAAATATTTGGTATCCAGACCAGAGAATCTCTAATTTACCTGAAATAATCCGGACATAAAGGTGACAGCTGCAGCCACTCTGACCCTCTCTGCATCCCGGGAGCCAATATCAACTATACTCGAGTTGGTCAAATTGTCCCATATCATAAAGTTGGAGTCTGGGGCCAATCGCTCTGTCACCCCTCCTATCATCACACTCATGACCGCATACGTTCCTGAAGAAAGGAGACAGAGAGAAAACACATTTTTGTGGGTCATAACACAAAATATTGGAGATTATGAGAGATATTTTTTGCGGCCTTTTTTCCCCTCACATTTTCCTTCCTGCCACGACTGAAGGTGTCGAATGTGACACATTATGATCTGTCAGAGTGAGACCATTTGTAACCATTTCGTCATTTTACCTTTTTGTTTTGTCTGGGCACTTGTCACTAGTTTGACAGATGTTATAAGTGGACGAATTTACACTTACCAATCAGAAATGAGCAAAATAAATAAACAAATGAGTTGTGAAGTTGAAAGAGCCAGTTTGGCCGGCCCTGATTCCAGAAGTAAACATTCTATTCATTATCCCTTAGACAAAGTTACATGACCCACAGTTTAAGCCATTCTATGGCTTGGATCAGCAGGAAACACGGCCAAATTAATCATTAGTAAAGAGGTTAACAACTGTTTTAGAAAATACCTGCCTCTTTGATTAAAAACAAAAGGTACAAGCCTGTGTGCATAAAAAGGAAGTTAACAACTAAGTATAGCGCAGTGTTTTAAACACAAATTCAACGTCAAAGCATTTTTTAATTTGCTACAACTCTAATTTTTGCCTTGGACTTACTTCTTCCCCATTGCACAGGTGCCAGAGGCTCAGGGGTATTGTAGTATTTAGCACAGTCTGCCATGTCAATGATGAATATTGATGTTGAAATAATAAAAACTGGTGGCCACAGCATAAACTATATGCTTGTAATATACAGAAATGCAAAATACAAAAATTATTTTTCATGAACCAGACCTCTGTCTTTTTTTTAACGCCAAAAATAACGCCAAATATCTATTGTTTTTGCCCTATGGAAAATTCTTTTCAGTCCATGAATGAGGCAACCATCTGTGGTTAGTTCACGTATGTAATGGCAGGACGGTCAAAAGTGTCATCTAAGCTGCTTAAGCCTGGTGAAACATTGCTGGAAGGCTTTCCAATGGTTACAAAAAGGCGCGGTGGTTAGCGACCGACTGACGTGCTGACGGATTTAGTGTTTTTGGATTTCGTGTTTTTCTGCTCACCGTCAAAATGACTAATGAGCAGAAATGATACATATGATACAAACCAATTGAGATGTGCTTGGATGTGCCAAAGATGAAGTAGATGAGGACTGGGTAGAAGGAGGAGTAAAGGCCAAAGACTGGAGGAACAGATGCTAACAGGGCATAGGCCATACCTGCAGGGATAATAAAGAACAAACATGATTCCCTACAATACCGTAATAACAGCTATAACACGTACAAATATTGAGTAGTAGGATAATGCACAACCTTCAGATTACCAAATAAAATAAACTAATTTTCACATCTTTACATGTCTTCTACCTGTCCACCCCTTGCTGCATCTCAACTGAACTCATCCCCTGAACCTCCGTCCTCACCCTGCGGCAAATGCATGATCCCCACACTTATTCCAGAGATCAGGTCACCCAGTGCGTTTTCTCTGATGGAGTAACGAGGCAGCCATGAGACAACAGGAACACTACCCAGCAGGCAGCTCTTTAACCTGGGACCAGAACAGCTGAGTTTGTGTGTCAGAGAGACAGACAGAGAAAAAGAAGAGGCACATTATTGTCGGAATACGCTTTAATGTCAATGTAAGTGTCCAGTCTGAACTACAGGTCTCTTGGCTGATGTAATTTAAGATTTAATTCTCTGTTTAAAGTAATTAAACGTAGAAAAAATGTATACATAGAAAACAGTATGTGTAGTACTTTAAGTACTGTGTGACTACTGATTTATTCTGAATGTAGTTGCTGTATGCTTTTGTGCAAGAGAAAATGTCTGAATGTAGAAAGAGATTAGATTGTCAGATACAGTCAACTCTGACTGGCCTGTGTATGTATGAAAGGGTTAACTTGTACTTTAACAATTTCAACATCTTATTTACCTGTACTGTGACTTTTAATGTTGTATCAAGATCTCCATCACGAGTGATTCATTTTATTGTCATTGCTTATTAGCACTGTGCATGGTTTTATGGTTCAGGAAAATGGCTATAATTTGTGTTGCTTGCATGTGCTGAATGTGGATAGTGCTGATGTGTTACTTTACTCATGTCAGGCTGCTTTCTGTCACTCTACATGGCTTCTAGAGAAAGCTTATAGTGTTCCTTTTAGTTGTCTTTATGATGTCTTATTGACTTTTGTCTGTACATTTTAACCTGTACTAATGTCTTGCTGTTTTCTGTTGCTCTGGTCTGAAAATGTCTGGCCAAAGGACTACAGTTAAAAATTAGCCAGCTGGCTAACACTGGCACATTTACAGAGATGTTGATTCATGTAAATTGTCTTTTAGAAATAAAATGAATGGAAATTAAAAGTTTAAATACACAGTTAATTAGATGTGGGCAACTTTACCTCATTGACTTTTTGACCTTTTCACATAGAGATGTTTTTGAGTCAGACTTCTGTGCCATCTCATCCACTGCTCCCTCGTCCAGGATCTCCCTGTGCACGCTGTAGCCCACCCGTCTCCTCTCTGCCATGGCTAGAACCAGCTGGAACACAATCATTCAATCATCACTACACAATGCGGGCATTACATTTTCAACCGTTATTCTGTTTATAAGAAAATACCTAAAAAGATATCTTTAAAAAAGCTTAACATATTACCGTATCAATAGTTAGTCTTAATATTTTTTGGGCACAATAACAGCTGTTAAAATACAAGTAGTTAGTTTCATGGAAATTCTTTCATGGAAATTCATGTCCTGATCGCAATCCTTCTGGGACTAAACAGTTTAAAACCTTTGATCATAATTACCTTGTGTGTTCCAGCTGAAAAAGTGCTCTTTGTCGAAAATATTTATTTTACATAAAGCCTAGAACCTTCTGAATCGCTGAGATGAACCATTCATATTTAGTGTAGGTTTTCAGAAGAGTGAAATGATTAGTTTTCTATACTGATGTTTTTTCCGTTTTTCCAGTTCAGAGGACATAAATCCAAGTCGATATCTGCTCAGGGTTGTAAAGAAAACCATCCACCTAACTCAAAAGGTCTTTACAATGATCAAATGGCACATCCTTCTTTATGAAGAATTAATCCTTTCTGTGTGGTCCTCAGGATTCAAATTAAATCTGCTGTAGAGTTTTCAATCAGATCCAAGTGGCTCCACTGCGTTTTCTTGCAGCCAACAGAAGAAGGTAAGGTTTTCTTTTAAAACCCACAATTCTCTGACAAAATAAACAAAATAAAAACTTCTCGGCCTGCCCTCTTTCTCAGACTTGTCTGAGGCTGGGATGATCTCTGTCTATGTTGTTGCTCCACTGCTGTGACTTGTGACCTTGAAGGGAAATCTAGAACTCTATGACGGACATTGTTGTGGAGGGAGAGGGCAAAGGTGGAAACAGATATGGTAGAAATGAGAGATGACAATGCCTGTTTGTTTTTCAAATATAGTTAGTTAGTTCTTTTTTGTAGTTATTGTCATATGTCTAATTTCTTGGGTCAATCATCTTTGCCCTTGAAAGAAAAATGGTTCAACATGCAACCAACATATTCTAAATGTGAAATTGACTTACAGGAAAATACAGCATGCTACACAGGAAGCTAAACTAAGTTCAGATGAATACAGACAGAATTACAGAACATACAAATATATATCAAATTTACACCAGACAGTCTTAGCTGTTTGTCTCTCTGTGTTTTGTGTCTTTTCTTTTATCTCTGTGTGATCAGATTAGTCAGCCATTTCAGCTTAGTCAGGGTTGATCTTGTTAATTTATAATTGCACCACAGGAAAGTTAATGGGAGGGTCTGTGTAATCAATGAAAGAAAAGATACTGGTTAACTAAGTAGGACAAACAATATGCTTTCTTAAAGACACAGGGTGGTTTATACAGTGGGTACGGAAAGTATTCAGACCCCTTTAAATTTTTCACTCTTTGTTTCATTGCAGCCATTTTCCAAA
>NC_048413.1:20036704-20047984 GCF_013103735.1 Etheostoma cragini
GAAAAAGGCTGCAATGAAACAAAGAGTGAAAAATTTAAAGGGGTCTGAATACTTTCCGTACCCACTGTATGTGCATCAACAGGCATTGATACTTTCATTTGCTTAGTCACAGGTTTGTCTCTATTTCCCCCTCAGTGAATCAGAAAGATGAAACCCCTTAAAAAATCCCTTAAACAACAAGACTAGGTTGAAACCTAGTAAATGGCTGGACTGGTCAGTGTGCTAATTGTGGCCAAATTGTTACACAGATAGTCAGTGGTAGTATTATAATGTGAATTCCTGGATTTTAAATGTTCATCTGCAATCAGTGTTGCCAGCTCTTTTCCAGTGAAGGTAGCTAGCACTAGCTCCAAAAGTCACTTAAGGTTGCCAGATGATGTCCTATGCTTATTTGAATATACAGAAAAGGTAAAAGAAATAAAAAATAAAATCTTTTTAATGTGGGAGAATGTAAGAAGGAAGAAGATCAAACTCATTATTTAAATATGTATTGTTTATTAGAAACACCCTAATCAAAAGAAAGTTTTAAAGCGAGTGCGTCAACATAACCATGGGCATTTACTACAACTAAACTCCCACTCCCGCAGCGAGTTGGTGTCATCCTGCCACCCCCACACCTACTGAGAGCCTGCGCATGGAACAAGACGGATAGACCCTGCGCTGTTGGAAGAAGAGCCATGACCAGCAAAGACACTGTGCATCATGCACGGGAATAAATAATATATTTGAATACAATTCTGATGATCTTAATAAGTTGTTACAATTGTTCAGTTGTTTTTTAGGAGGAGAGTTGCTATAATGGTCTGAAAGTTGGCAACGCTGTCTGCAATTTTCTGTAGTGGTCCCAGTAATATTTCTTTTACAGTACAGGATCATACCATACGACATGGTTAAGCTATGTTTGAGTCAAATAATGCACTGGGCTTTTCCTCCTACAGCATATGCATTAAACTGTGTCAACACCCTACAAATATGTGATTGCGCCACAACAATCACATATGTCTTGGAGTAGGTTGACCAGATGATTGATCACAGAGGCAAAACATAACCAGTGGAAGTAATATTCACTTTAAAAGAGTAACAGCCAACGGGGAAACACCAACACTATCAGCCAATGGTGTAATTTCATTGATTGCTCACCTTGCTGCGGTAGACCCAAAATACCCAGGACACATCTCTTTGCATATTGTTTTGGTTGCTGGAACTGTAATCCAGATGTTGAAAAAATACGTGTTTTGTTTTCTTAGTTTAATCCCAACGATGTATTACCCATAATTGTTGCTTTATACTACTGTATTTCGCTGTTCATCAATAGAACAGGTCAACCTGGATGCCCGGATAGCTCAGTGGGTAGAGCGGGCGCCCATATAAAGAGGTTTACTCCTTAATGCAGCGGGCCTGGGTTCCACTCTTTCCTGTGGCCCTTTGCTGCATGGCATTCTTCCTCTCTCTTCCTTTTTATGTCTTCAGCTGTCTTATCAAAATATATATATTTTTTTACAAGTGTGATCCAGAAGTTGTTGCCAGCAGGAATTAACTGCCATTACTGAAGGTATGGTGGACAAAAATATTTCCAAACAGGGGCTTGCTGGATGTTCCACTCCTGGACAGGGTGAGAATGGAGCACATCTGGCATGTGCAAAAGAGCAGCGTTAAGTGCATCCAAGATGCTAATGCACTGAAAATAGGATAAATTATTTTAAAGTTCCACCTGGACATCTGACTTTTGGACACATGTTGCCTCTAGTTCTATGTTCTTTTGGAGCTTTTCTGTGTCGCCCCCTCCTCTTTCTGTTTTTCTTTAAGTCTTTTCTTTAAGTTCTCACTGTCACTGACAGACTATCATCAGGGGCCATCACTATCTTGCTTGTTAAAAGATGGTCAATTTGTGTGTCTTATGGATAAGACATTGGCCTCATAAACCAGAGATTGTTGATTTAATTCCTATCTATGGTAATTATCAGCAGTGTGGTGCAGTAGAAGTGTGCTGGGCCCATAACCTAGAGGTCGATGGTCAAAACCATCCTCTGCTAACATTTTACTGGGGCTTGTTTTTCCCACTGCTTTATGACTGACACAGTCACATGGATTTAACCCACATGTGGAGTCCCTCTGAATGAGTAGCGTATTCCAACTAAAATATTTAAAAGAAAATGTCTTGTCGGAAAAAGATAAGTGACATAAACCTAAATCCTTGATAATCACAGTGTTTTAGAAAGGGAGAAAATTCTCCAGTGACAGCGCTAAAGCTAAAGAGATTGCTAACAAGGTGATGGGAGTTAATCGCATTAGATTACTGGCCAGTTCGAAGCCAACACACATCCCAGCCGCCCTCGTTTTTCCTGTCTAACATCGTGGCCCCACACATTCATGTGCTACTGGCTTTTGTGAGAATGTTTGGCTTTAATGCCACACCCTGTTTTTGAGGCGTTTAGGAGACATTGGGGCAACAGATGTTGACGAACAAATTTGTTTTGAACAAATTGTCTTGCGCTAAACTTCTGGATGTGTAACGCCAGCCTCATATGTGTAATATAAGTCAACATTATAAAAATCCTATAAGGGTTTGTATGGAAATTAATATTGGTTTTATTTAGTTTTTTATATAACGTTAGGGGGGAGGGGCGGAGGGAGAAAAGGCGGGCTGTAGAATCAAAAAGGAAAAATGATGTTCAACGATCAATGCTTCTACATGATTTATGACAACCTTAGTCCGAATTATTTCTCTAAGTGTTTTTCTTCCTCTTTAGGCATGAATCAAAGTTAACTTTTTTATGGATGCTGGGTTGACAGCATGCATTTGAGTTTTCAGCTGAATAAATTTATTTAAACAGACCAATGCATGTACTGTATATAAATTATATATTTTGTGAAAACGGTTAAAGGTATTAACAGATGTTAACATATTCCATTAGCATCCTCTGGTCCACTGTCACTACTGCTAGCGTTTGCTAATCCTTCTTTTTCTGGCAGCTATTCATCATCACTGCCACTATCATCATTCCACACATTGCAAAAAATATACACTAAAGACTCCCACAATGGAGCTAATCTGCACAAAGTATTGATTTTAATACAAAACTGCATATTACATTCTAATAACTTGAATAAATGTATTTATCAAAAAAGTTTTATTAAAAAGTTACTGCAGCTGAAGTATTTTCAAGAACAAAGTTGCAGTAATAGTAGCCTATGAAAAATCGTAATTTCCTCCCAGTATCAAATCAATATATGGAAATTGTATCAATTATATTACTCCTTAGATGTTACTTGATGTAACCACATTGTATTTACCTGCATAGTCTCCTACTAATGAAGGAGTGGCAAGATATTCCTGAGCTGATCAAGTCTTAGTTATAATACATCTGATAGCGTTTCTGGATGTCTGTCGTGCATCTTGATAGATTTGTGTTGCACTTACGAGGGCTGGCCAGCGGGTGGCAGTGACAACAGTGACGCATAAGGTAAAGAATATGTCAATAAAAATAAATAAAATAATGTCTGAAATCTATCCCCCCAGATTTTGTCTTGCTGTCCTCTTGTTACATTGAGACAACTAACCTGTAATTTACATTCAAATCACCTGCAGAAACATTAAGTAAATTACAGGTAAAGTTGCCATAGTACCACCCAAACTGTTTGTTTGTTTGATTGATGGATTATATGTGCCACTCATCAAAAGAAAGATTGAAAATAAATCATGTATTAGATGGTTTGGGTGTTTAGCCTAAGTTAAACTGAAGATGAGTTTACAGAGTCCATGAAAGGGACTGTGCTGAGATCCAGAACCAAGCGGTGACTGTGTGTCTGTGTCTGGGCTGAGGAGGAGGAAGAAGTAGAGGTGTGGATTATAGCTGGGTTTTTCTTCTGACCATGACTCACTGTCTGGCTGTAGTAAGGAAAAATACTTATACATGGAAAATTAGTTTACAACGTTTCCGTTGCCGTGTGACACAGCGTGTTGAAGAATTTCTTTCAAACATCCTTGTGCAATTTATCTATTCAAACCATAGGGATCTAAATGCAAAGACAAACACACTCCAGCTGCATACACACACACACCACACATATTGCCTAGGTGCCTAGATGCTGGCAGGGATCTCGTAGAATAATGACCATATAATGATGGACTTAACGTGGAAGGGATGCGCTCTAAAGAAGATGAACTATGGGACTGAAGCTCACTGGATTCATTAATTATCTCTTAACCTTGAACTCTTTCACTCAAAATCAGCTCTTCACTGATGCTGTTGCTCCTCTCTTCTTTCTCTTCATCTCCTGAGTCATATTCATTCTACTCTCTTTATGTGTGTGTGTTGGTACCTGCTTAAATCTGTGTGTAGACGAGTTCAGAGTTGGTAAAGTAAATAGGACTGGCATAGGAGATTATGGTCACCCTGGGAACTTGCTTTGCCTACTAAAAAAACACAGACATCAAAGAGACCCACACAATGTGCATTTAACATTGTGCAGCATCCATATTATAACTTTGTTCAACGGTGAAACACTGGACAGAAGGCAGTCTGGTGCATTTGGTGGATGTATATGCTACTTGATTGGCACAAACCCTGAAAGGATTTACTGCATTTGGTGCAAAAAAGTTTGAAGTAGTTGTAACCTACAACAAACTAGTGTGATAAATATCTACTTCCGAGACACTAATGTGGCTCTACAGTGTGGGATCAAAGCCAATAAAAAAGAAAGACTTTATTGAGAATTAATTTATGAAAGAGAACTTCTACTTACTAATCACTAATATATGATAGGTACTTGGCAAAGTACACAGAGGGTAAAGTTCTGGCAGCCAGCAGTGAAACAGATTGAGGAGAGAATCAAATGGAGGGAAAAGAGATCGAGACGTTGACACAAATTCACTGATGCTCGGAGCCCAAACAGATTGCTTTTGGTGACAGTTTGGTGTTTTGATGTGTGACAGATGGTAGTTTTCAGCGAGGGATGTATTTTTAGTGTGTTTTAGCTGTCTGACAGTACCGTTCAGTGGGGGTTTAGTGGTGGTTTAGTTTATACAAGTCTGACTTTCATTGAAGAATGTGGTGTTTTTTGGTGTTAGTTAACACGTTGATAATACTGTTATTTAATTGCCTGCTACATAAATACTTACACAACAAATTTCCAAACCTGTTGTAATATAAGCTTTAAATTTGACTTATTGTATGTAATCAAATACCTTTCATGTAAAAAACAACAACAAAACAACTGGCATTTATTCAGATGGACATTGATCTACATTGAGCACATTTAACCCCCATCCAATGCAAGCTGTGTTGATGTGCATTGGCGTTGCAGATGCCGTGATCCAGTTGAAAAAGAGGTGTGTTTCATGAGCAGAAATGAGACGGACTGGAGAATTTATTATTGACCGTGACACACTGACATTTATACACAATTTACAGCAGATATAGTCCACTGCTGAAATCAGTTTTTGGTTGTATTTACTTTCTTTGGTGTTAGTGTTAATACTTTCCATACTAATATGTCATGGAAAAATTTAACAATGGTAGTATCAGTACCAATGGTGGACTCAGGCTGTCTGAGGGGCAGGTCAAAAAGAAAAAAGGGCACCAGCTGCTTGAAGTGGGGCACCACCCCACATAAGGGTTGCTAGCATGCCAATGTTGTACTGCCTCACATTTTCCATAGTGGGCACTTCATCGTGTTTTCTTTACCATAAAGGCGTTTAAGAAAGCACTTTTTTCCAAAGTTATTTTTTAAACATGGGGGCCCAAGCAATCCAAATAGGGATTTCCAGGCTCAAATAACTGGTAAAGATTGCAGCAAGCAGTAACCTCCAGAGATTTAATGTCTGACTTAATATAGGTAATGTCATAAATGTTTTTTCTATGAATGTGACACAAAATGTACCCTATTGGGGCAAAATTGGTGGTCCACAGCTTTAGAAAATTGATTGTGAGGAAGAACAATCGGTTTTGGGGGAAATTTCCTGAATACTTAAGAGGTTATTTTCTAACTTTGCTTAATTAACCTTGAAAAACACCAAACTTTAATCAAACAGTCTTTTTTTAAACAGGTTTAACAAAAACGCATTATCTTGAGACCTGTGAGACGGATTGAATTTACCTCAGTATAGAGTTCCACATCTCTGTAAGAATTTGTACCAGGAATGTGACCCAAAACAAAAGTGGAGGCGCTGGAAGACAAAGACAAGATGAAAGAGACAGGGGAATATTAATGAGAGTGCATATCTGCCTGGTAGACAAGTGAGAGCAGGGAAGGGAACACAAAATCCCATTTGCACACATACACATAGTATATTTGTTATTTCCACTCTTCATTCTAACCCCAACCGGTCGTCAGACACCGCCTACCAACAGCCTGGGTCTGTCCGAGGTTTCTGCCTAAAAGGAAGTTTTTCCTCGCCACTGTCGCACTGTTGCTTGCTCTGGAGGAGACTACTAGAACTGTTGGGTCCTTGTAAATCATGGAGTGTGGTCTATCTGTAAAGTGTCTTGAGATAACTCTTGTTATGAATTGATACTATAAATAAAATTGAATTGAATTGAATTGAATATATAACACTATTCTTTGAGTCTTTGATTTAAATTCATATAAAAAAATGAAACAACAAAAAAACACTTTGATACTCTCTTAGTAAATTTACAGTATGACCATGATTAAACATAATGTTTAAAAGATGTAAAATGTCCCAAGTAACACCTGTAAAATGATATTTACTGACTGTTGTGTCCTGTAGATGAGTGTGAGCAGAGAGAAGACGACAGCCACAGCCAGACCCAGGTCCAGATTGAAGACCAGCGTTGAAATCAGCGAGGCTATCCACACCATCTGAATGAGAGGAGGGAGGAGAGAGGACCACAATCAGAGGGAGTGGTACTGTTTGTAACCATGGTTTTGTGTTTGTGATTGTGCGTGCGCGCGTGAGTGTAGACCACCAGGTCTAATCTGTCAGACTTCCAGAGCACACACACATCTTTAAAGTGCTGGCAGTGATCACCACAATGATCCCTGCCAGCACTGCCTGCAACACACAGCAAGGAATTACTGAGACTGAGATTCATCCTGACAATGAGTCTAATCCAGATGGAGTATGACTTAACATTTCTTAAAACATCTTCAGCATTCTGGTGGTTTGTGGGAAGTCATGCTGGCTGGAGAAGGGACGGGTCAACACAAATCTTTGGTGTACTGGCTTAACAACTTGCTCTATGACAAACTCATGTGTCTCATATGCACTTTACCTTTGGCAGCTGCTCAAAGAGATGACCAATCTTCAACAGGATAGTTAGAATCACCAGAGCTGATAGCAGACCGGCCATCTGAAGACACGATAACACAACAGAAGGACAATATGAATGATATATATATATATGTATATATATATATATATATATATATATATATATATATATATATATATATACACCTGTATATCCTAAGACTATTGTGTTGGTTTTCTGTATCAGACATGGTTCTACTGACCCACTGGGTATGTGTCCGACCACCTGGACTGTGCGCTGTCCAACCAGATCCATCTGCACTGAAAGGATGGTGCTCAGGACAATCTGTGGGGAAAAAAACAAAGGACATGACATGGTCTTCACATAATGTCCAGCTTTGAAAATAACAACATACATTATTTTACATCTTAATGTCAGATCAGTCAGCCTGTTCAAACACATGCACATGCAAGTACACAAACACACACATTATCCGTCCGCTGGTAGCTTTTTAGATCCCAGTGGTGGGGTTGAAGCTATTTTCCCATAACACGCTGTAATTTAACTTAACTGAATAGATCATGACATTAACCCACAGGGAAAAGGTTCTTTGGAAATGTGGCAATGATATAAAAGGTTGAAGATTTTATTCATCCATTGACTTTTTTTTATTTTAAATAACAGGCTAAACGTTTTCGTAGTAACTTTTGCTCAATTATTTTTCCATTTATGGGGTTTTACCCAAAGTAATCTACAGTGAATTAATAACTTACTTATAAACTTAAAAACATATTTATTAAAATATAATATTAAATAAAACAAAACACCATCAGATAGTAATCAGTGGCCACAAGCAGATATTTATTCTATTGAAGATTTGGGGGTTTAGTGTTAAAATTTGATTTGTATATAACTGTGAGTCATTTGTTACTGTGGCATCTGTCCTTCTGGGTACTTATTGTGGGCATGAGTCTAACAAACGAAATGTTAGGAAATGTAACTGTTAAAATAAATATTCTCTGAAATTTACTGACCTATAAGAACCCCAAACTTCCCCAGTTATCTTCCGACACCCAAGGTCAGTTTATTCACCAATTATCTTCAAAGAACTTGGATCGACTTCTTCCCTCGAGATACTTGAAGTCTCACTACATTTAAAATTTTCAGTTTAATGAGCTTTTGGGAACATGGTTACCATGGGAAACGGAGAGGGGATTCCATCGTATGCAACCTAACGTAAGCGAGAACTGAAGAAGTTGCTCTTCATTAGATTTTCTGTAACCCGTTTGCAGTGTACCTGCTCTTTGCAAGTAACATCTTTGTTAAGCAACTCCAGTGAAACATGTCATCTTTTGGTAATTAATCTCTCCCACAAACGTGATAGACCGTAATATTAAATGTTGGTGTGTGTGTGTGTGTGTGTGTGTGGGCATCACTCACCAGTAATAGTTCCCATGGCATGGCAACAGGCAGCTTGTTCTTAAAGTGCTCATTCAGCATCTTGCCTCCTATAAGTATAACCATGGAATCGTGGAGACTGACATCGTCCCTGGTACAGCACTGGTCACTCCGTGCAGAACAACCTTTAAAGGTTGGAAGAGAACACACACACACACACACACACACACACACACACACACACGCACACACACACACTTTTAGTAACTTTATGATGATATGATATAGGTGCCACCCTGATCCAGAAAAACTGGCCATAAAACATAAGGACTCCGGGGAATGATGCACACAGATGATAAGACAGAGAGAGGAACTCAGTATGTCAAAGGAAGTCACCCCACAGTCCAAAACTAAACAGCATAACCCAGAGCTGGTCCAAGGCCAACCTGAGCCAGTTCTACAAGGGTTGGTAGACTGTGAAGAGAAGCAGAGACGAGACGGGGTGCCGGGTCTTATCTGATGAAACCACCACAACTTATTATTATCCTCAACTTATGACCTGCGGTGTGCATGGAGCTTCTACCTATGACCTCACGGTTGTAGCCAATGAGAGCACTGAAGCCAAAACTACATTCACCTCTGAGGCTGACAGGCTGAGGACACACACACACAAACACACGGACGCACACACACACACACACACACATACACACATACACACACACACACACACAGGTTTTTCTTCACATCTCTTCTATCTTATATAATTCACATCTGTGCAAAAATGCTGTCTCTTTGATTCTGAGAGACAAATACAACGTGACAATTTACGTTTGTTCACAAAAAATATTGCAATCACTTTAGCTACTAAAAACATCTGGACTGATTTGCATAGTAAGCACCCATGGGTAGCACCGAATTTTGCCCACCTCCCTAGAGAGGATATATATTTAGGGCAGTGTGGGAAACCAGTGAGGAATCTTGTCATCATTACAGTTTTACACTGGTGACCCCCACAGGTTAGTCACAGGAACCTACACAGAGGGAGGAACCTCTCACACATTCCAGAGGAAAAAAAAAAAGGGCAGACCATTTCATTTACATGAAATACATGTACTAAAATAGAGTGAGAGTTTTAGAAAACACAGCAGGTTCTGTATGCACAACCCTAGATTAAATTATTAAAACAAATTTGATACCTTAGTGGGTGTTTGCAGGGAAATTTTCTTTGCTCCTGTTTGTCTTCATAATAAGGTAAGAGGCCAGAGGTGAACATCAGCTGTACATCTGTGCGTACTGCTTTGTCCGTGTTTGTGTTTGTGTGTGTGTGTGTGTGTGTGTGTGTGTGTGTGTTTGCACCTGTATAAGGCCACAGATGAAGGTGAGTTGTACAGCCACATTCACTTTGGCCGCTTCCACATCAATCTGACTCTCTTCAGCACCGTGGCTATGCAACTCCACGTTGGCCGTCACACACCCAATCATGACAGCCAGGACAGCAAAAGTACCTGACACACATAAACAGACACACAAACCTTTTACTCGCTTAACACAAGTGTTAGGTTCAAGAGGGTTTGGTACTTGGTAAACACATTGACTTTACTGTGACTACTACATCGTATAACTTTTATGAAACTGCTACAGTAAAAGGGAAAAAGCTCAGATTATTGTGGAGCTACTGTAAGACTTCGAAGCAAATAGAATGTGACCAGGATAGGCATTTCTTATGTTTTTAAAATACGTCTTGTGCCAATACTAAATACATTTCAGTTAGTTCTCATAAGAAAGGCACTGAAATTGTGGAAGACTGCACCAGGCAGTTTCCACGGATATGGATGCCCTTCCAGAAAAATAAAGGTTGACAGTCACCAATGGAGAGGTGTCTGGAGGTGCCAAAGAGGAAGTAGATGATCAAAGGATAGAGAGATGTATAGAGACCAAACACTGGAGGAACTCCCACCAACATGGCGTTTGCCATACCTGGAAAAAGAGAAGAGAGGTTGAGGTGAAAAGTGGGGTTAGAATTAGCAGTTGAGCACCTGATGCATATTAGTAAATATTTAGTGAACTGAAAGCAAAGGAAAACAATGTATCATTAATAACGCAACTGTTCAGACATTCCTAAAAGCCACATTATTTTCCCAGTGTTGGCTATGCGTTTTTGAAAACAGGATTTTAAGGGGGTTTTAGGGTCTCCGCACTCATCGAACATTCTCTTCTTACCAAGGTTCACAGACACGGCAAAATAAGCGAAGCAGGGAAAGACGGGAAAGAAGAACACAAAGTAGGCTACAGCATGCATAGAGTAATAATGCACTGCAGTACATTGTTTAAATACATGATGTCAGAGAGACTTCGATTTTAAAATTCTACAGTGTCACCCATCTTTGTTGCTGGAGTTGCTATACCTTCTGTGCATGTATTTATTGAGTGATAATTATTTAATGCAGCATCCTCACCCTGTGGCAGCTGCATGATCCGACACTGACTCCAGACACTAGGTCTCCGATGGCGTTTTCTCTGATGGAGTATCGAGGCAGCCATGACAGGACAGGAAAAAAGTCCAGTAGGAAGCTCTTCATCCGGGGACCGGAACACCTGGAGAAAAACACACACACACACACACACACACACACACACACACACACACACACACACACACACA
>NC_048413.1:20048084-20050175 GCF_013103735.1 Etheostoma cragini
GTGTGTGTGTGTGTGTGTGTGTGTGTGTGTGTGTGTGTGTGTGTGTGTGTATGCAAAAGAGCAAGCAAGAGTGAGAATAAGAAAGATAAATATTTTCTTTTTTAATCTACTTTAATGTATTCCAATTTGCACAAGGGCTAATTTTGGAAAGCCAGGCACTCCCGCTGAGACAACGTGAAATTAACTAAAATACTGAGGTGGGGGAAATGAAGAATGAGAGGCCCATGTAGAAAGAAAGAAGCCAAAAGAAAATTGAGAAAAACTCCAGGATTGTACAAAAGGAAAAGCCTCGACTGCAGATCCTCCCTTCATTAAAAATAAAGAATACCCTTAACAGAAACTTTATGAACAGAACATTCAAGAAAGATCTATTCAAGATAGATCTATCTATCTATCTATCTATCTATCTATCTATCTATCTATCTATCTATCTATCTATATAACATTTAGCACTAACACAACTAAATACTATATATGACAAAAGTACATTTAAATGATTAAAAAATACAACTGTCCATGCAACACGGATTCTTCAGTAGTGTATCTGTTTCAAAAGCAGCGTGAGGTTTCTGATGCGTTCAGCCCGGCAGCGAGGCGACTGGTGCAGCGGCAGCTCGAAGAAAGAGAAGGTGAAGCTTCGAGAGAAACTGAGGTTGGTGACGGGACGCAGTGGTGGGAGACGGAGAGGATGTGGCACCCGACGCTGGGGCAACAACCTCCGCCTCGCCCGTAATCCTCTACCCCCTCCACCTGCAGAGACAGAGAGGGACATGGACGATGGAGTGAGAATAGATTGCTCACAAAACTACGAAAAAATGACAGGGCATACACAGTGTGTAGCTTAAAGGAACACTAGAGAACTTTTTTGTAACTTAAAATAATTTTTCCAAAATGTTTCCAGTCGTTCATTAACTCAGGGTGACAAGGTGAATGGAACTCGTGCATTTGGTTTGCGGCTCTTTTACCGGCTACCACCGCACTGTGTAAGTTTGCTAGATCGGGTAGCGGATCTGTAGTTTCGAATGAGACATAATAGGACCATTTGGCTTCCACCCTGTAGGGGGACCAAAGAGGGAAAAGTTATATAGCGTTGCTTTAACGCATAGTCTCACATTGCCAGACCCGCCTCCACAGCGCTGTCTGGGTACACCACAGATACATTCTGGGACAGGAGCAAAAAACTCTCTGGGTTGTTAGCATTTCTTAAACACATCACAATCGTCTCGGGTGGGGCTAAGCTCTAGACGCAGCGGCAGTGGCCCTGCAAAATTGCCTTCAAAAGAATGCCCCACAAAAGTAAATGCCACATACGTTATTAAATTGACGTCAACTGTTCACACAATACAGTGACGTGAGCTGGATACATGGTTCAATGTAATTTGCTGTTATTAGCGTATCGCCAAGGGTACTCCGTCCATAGCAATCCCCACCAATTGGTCCCAAAACGTTCCCAGTTGGATAGTAACCTGTAAACATATTCTTTGTAAATATTTACAATCATCCCCTGAAAGAACCAAGCAGGCACGATGCAACTTTTTTTCAAAACTTGCCATTTTCATCATGTAACTTGTATTTTGTTGTTGTTTCCCATGGCAAAAAGAATTTTACAACGGCAACACTTGTCAGGCTTTTATCCTGAAATGTACCTCCGTTGATCCAGACAAAATTAACACACCACTGATATGTATCTCCATACATCTCAAGAAATCGCACTCAACACTGCCTTCCGTTGGGTGCTCTGCAATACACCCGCTAGTCGGACAGACCGACAGAGACTCCTTCGGTTAGATGGACCCCTTTCACAGCAGACATTTTGTCTTGTCATAGCAGGAAAAGCAACGGTGTAAATAATAATCTTAAGGAGTTATTAGTTATAGATACAGGGTCAGTGCAATGACTTATTGGGACACCAAATGAAATTAAGCCACCGTTAATGTTATTTGTTACACCTGTGCTTATTAATGCTATGACACAATATTTCAGAATGTCTGCTGTGAAACAGGTGTATTCCCAGCATATACAGTGGGTACGGAAAGTATTCAGACCCCTTTCAATTTTTCACTCTTTGTTTCATTGCAGCCATTTTCCAAA
>NC_048413.1:20050275-20125078 GCF_013103735.1 Etheostoma cragini
TTTTGGAAAAAGGCTGCAATGAAACAAAGAGTGAAAAATTTAAAGGGGTCTGAATACTTTCCGTACCCACTGTAGCTCCACCCAACTTCAATCTGGGCAAAAGCCTAATCAATCTGACTGAAAACACCTGTGTGGATAAGTAGGGCCCTTAACTTGTTTTAATGGTATGTTGTTTTTCAGATTACAGCCAAGCATTAATTGGGTTTAGAATACATTTTGAAATGTCATAGTAGGAAAATCACAGTTGTTACTATAACATTAGCAATGTCTCTGTTCTATTAAAGTGTCCCAGTAAGTCATGACAGTGTGGTAGTGAGCCAGCATGTTCCAGACATACCCACTCTGTCCTGTGGGACCACACCAGGTGGAGATGGAGCCTCAGAGTTAAAACTTGAACTTGAACCGTCCTCGTCTTCGTTCTGTCTCCCACCATAAGGACTGATAGGCGTGGGCTGAGGGGCTGGAGGAGGGTGAGGTGGAAGGGGAGGGGGCCGTGGAGGGGGTGGCAGGGGGATTGAGGTAAAAGAGGATTCAGAAAGAACCAGGCCTCCCCAAGGTGTCATGGTAGTATCTGAGACGAAGATGGAAGAAGGCACTGGATGAGGGTGAGAGGAGGATGACGATGTCTGTTGCTGGCTGCGTTTCCGGTGATTAGCCTGATGGGGGCGCTGGAGTGCAGAGGAGGTGAAAGGCAGCTTGGCTGGAAAAAATAAAAAGATAAAAGGTGGTGTTGTTTGTGGATTAACTGTTAACTGCATTGGTCTGTCTTAAAACATAAACATGTGTTGGATCAATATTGCAGCTAGGAGGATTACATGTGCTTCTCTATTGCAAACCCACTTCATAGTTTAAGCTGATAACACAAGTTTACAGTATGTTAATGTGACATTTTACAAAAACAGCAGCACCATCTTTGGAAAATGTGATGAAATAATGAAATGTATTTATGTCAAATAAACAGATCCTTCAACAAGAAGAGTTATTGGCTTGTTTCTAAAATTTATCTGTTCCAAAGTTATTTGTTTTGAAACAGAAAGCTGCATAGGCAATCTGCATAAGCCCTCTGAAACAGGTGCTAGATATTTAAAGCCAGCAACAACAAAAGAGAAGAATAAACTACTGTATTAAATAGTTAATACGTTTTGTTTTTTTTGCAAGGCCATTAGGGTGAAACACGTTGATTCACATAAGTTTTCCATAAAAAAAATCACTGTACATTTGTTTTTGTCTTGGTGTTCCTTTGGCCTTAAGGACCACTGTGTTTAATAAGTATATATATAATAAGTAATAAGTAATGTGATAATACCCACATAACCAACCACATTTTCATTTGTTGAGGGAATCTGATTTATGTTAAAGCCCCTTATTTGTAGTTCCCTGTGCACCTAACGCTTTTCAACATGACCCAAATAATGAAACTTATGTTTACAAAAACATCAGTATTATCAGTATTACAATGTATTTTCATTGTAAAATTGTAATTATCTTCAAAATAGGCATATTCATAACTCCATGCTCAAGAAGCATAATAGCCTCTGTTAGCAGAGAGGGTGGGTCATGAGTGGATCATCACCTGTTGTCTTACTCCCAGATGAACCAATCAGAGGTAGCCGTTCACGTGACATAACCAATCCGGGAGCCTGAGCAAAAATAAGTATGACTGTTTCACAAATGACATGCTCATAGTTGTAAGACATATATTTACAGTTTACAGTTCGGCTCTTCCATCTTCCACCCAGTAAACAGCAGACACAGTTCATACACACTGCGATACAAACAGGCGTTCATTTTGGATGACGACGTCAGCTTGGCTCAACGGATGGTAACGTTGTCCGGTTGGTCAGCCCACCACTGTGCTCCAGACGGAAACATCTGGACTACCATATGATGGATTGCCTTGACATTTTGTACAGGCATCCAAGGTACCTAGATGACGGATCCTACAGACTTTGGTGAACCTCTGCAGGTCAAAGTTTCACTTATCCAGTTAAATATCTCAACATGGAATTGAAACAAAAATAGCTAGCAAGAAGACATTAGCATTTAGATTTATGTATATAAGTGCAGCCTCACAGAGCCTGCATGTTTGCAGACTTGTTAATTATCCACTCTTTGTTAAAACAAATCATTATTTATTTTTATTTTTTAATAAATCCTAATCACGTATCTTGACCTATGCCTAGGCCTAACCATCAACCAAATGTTGTTGAACTCTTATAAGAGATACCCTTATAACAAAGATATAGGACTGAAATCAGTTGTCAGAGAAATTAGCTCTTAATGTGAGTAATTTGTGATGTGGTTAAAGCACCAAGAAAGCAAAAGGGTACACTTATGATGCACTTGAGAGTCTATGCAATCTTCCTCAAAGCTATTTTTTCCCTTTGATCTCAAGAAAACATTTAGCTCTTTTGAGAGTGTGAGTGACAGTTTGAAATGGGATATGACGAAAGGACAGTGCTCTGTCGTACCACTAAACCTGCTGAAAATGTTAAGAAAAAATATCTAAAAAGATAGACATTTTTGATACCAAGTTAATGAGTATAAAATGAGGGTTAGGTTAAAAGACATCAAATTAACACAGTGAATTGCATTTTGTCAGAAGAAGTGATGGAAAGCTCTGAGGGAGAGTGTGTACATACCTCTTTGATAGGTGGAATGGTCACTCCTTCAGTACTTTGACAGCAGACCACTTGTTTTATTCCTTGCTCTCCTGGGTCAAGCAAAGCAAGCCTCAGAGACACACACTCACTCTCACGCACTCACACTCAAGAGTCGTCATAAGCACACAGGGACAATTTTCCTTCCAGCACTTAATCACTACAGACGCTGATGATTTCTCAAGCTGGCTTCCATAAGTCACTTTGCCTCTCCACGTTTTTTGAAGACTGCATATGACTGAATATAGCATCTTTTAAAAACACGTTTCCCTTAAAACATCAAATGTATCCCAGACACACATCCTTGTCTTGGAGATTGCTTCCTCTCTGTCTCCATCTTATATTCCCGCATTTATCAATCAGTCAGTTCTCTCCATTTTTCTGCCTCGACACTTTCCCACTTTCTCTTCTGTGACCCAACAAACATCATCAGCGATACTCACTGCAGCAGCTGCCTTCTGTATTTGTGTCTCCCCCCCTCCTCGCCGCCCTCACCCTTACCTCGTCAGCACTGGTGCTTTCACTCTCACTCATCTCTTTTCTCTCCCCCTTTCTTTCCCTTGTAAGTGATAGTGGTGGTTACACAGGTACTTTGGCTCTGGCTATCTCCCCCTCCTTTTCCTTTTATCCTTTGAAACAAAGACAAAGGGGGAGCATCCACTATTCCCTCTTTTAACCATATTTTCTTCATTTTGAAGGTGACAGTAGCTTTTTCTTCTTCCTCCTTCTTTCTCTCCATTGTGAGTGGCAGGTGGTGAAATGGGTACTTGACAAAAGGCAATGTGAGACAGGGTTAAAATATTAAAATATTCATGGATACCTGCAGTCGGCCCCTTCATGGGATCTGACCCTTCCCCCCACCTCACTCACTCACACACACACACACACACACACACACACGGGTGTAGCACAACATTCTGGGCCCTGTAGAAAGCATCCTCTATGGGCCATTTGACAGGGCTAAAATATTAAAATATTCATGGATACCTGCAGTCGGCCCCTTCATGTGATCTGACCCCATCTTGCCCTCCATGCACACACGCGCACAAATAATTGTGTACAGCCCCATATCAACTTTCAGTATTAACATTTCATATCACGACACATTCTACTAAATTAGCATTTAAAACACATACACAAATGATAACAGTATACATTAAGTGTGCAAATTTATATAAACCCTCACCTTCAACAAATCACACACTCCATGTTCACATTTTTGATTTACTTGTGTATGAAAATGTAATCCTTAATATTCCTGAAAAAAAATATTTTCTTACTCTAACTGTTAGCCAATCTTGTATACCAAGTTCCTCCCAAACAGTCTTTGAAGAAGTAAGGACCAGACAAAACTCCAAGGTGAACGTTCGCATTGGTCCTCACAAATAGAAGGAGAAGACTCCCAGGTTGGGCACCACAGCTCCACAGGACTCATCAGGATTGAGCTTCCTCCCACTCGGTGTATAATTAATCTCAAATTAACCCCTGCAATGATTGAGACATTGCACTCAATTTTTATAGTATGTATATGTTGCATTATCTCATGTTTACCCTCACATATTATCTCCCTGTGTTAAATCTGTCATGGGGCCAGGATACTGTTTTTTGTGGGAATGTGTGATTCACTATAACAATCTGCAAAGTGCTTTGCTCAAGGGAAACTCAGAAATTAAAATATATTATAAATTGTAAAGATATGAGTAAAGGCGGTATTTGTTTTGGCCATTTTTTCTGAAAATTAAGTCTCTCTCTATTCAAGTACACAGCTTTATTTTCTGGCTGTTTGAGCTATAACATGCTGTATTATTAACGCCAGTGAATTCAGCCATTTTTGTGCAGTGTCGCGCTATTCCCTGAAGGAGGCCACAGATGGCCCAAATACATCAGAGACGGTTTAATGTTGTCATGGAATAGCCATGACGATTTTAATTTTCCTTGATCAGAACCAAATGCCTCTGAGAATTCAACAAAAACGTAGCTAGATTCTAGACTCAAATGCTCGATTTTGGCTAGCAGAAATTAATGATAGGCTTTAGTTTAAAAAAAGTCAAGATCAATGGTTTTAAATCTCCTCACACAGGTTTGTTGTTTCTGCTTAAACTATTTTGTTTTGGCTTTTTATTAAATCAATACCGAGCTGCTATAAGCATTAAATGCCATGCATAAATGCAATATAGCCCATAAATAATAAGAAAGATAGTGAATAAAACTTTATTAAAAATGTAATTACCAAGGTAAATTTCATCTGAGTCCACTACAATTACAAATAGTTCATAAATCATTTTTAAAAAATGTGTAAATGAGAAAGTGAGTTTGGACCACTGCTATCTTTTGATTGCACGTGTGTTTACTTTGTAAAGACGATTTAACTCTTTGATTCACCTTCTCCTTTAATCTTCTTTTCTGTATTTCTGACCCGTAGTAGCTGGAAGCCCTGGCCACAGACCAGCACCCATCCTGTGTTTTCTCTCTTTTTCTTGCTCTCACAGGAAACCTTGGAACTCGTCTCAGTGTTCACCTCACCCATGCTGTCTGTCTCTGTTGGATTTCCACATTCACCAGCTGCCTCACCTCCCCTCTCATCACCAGCTTGATAAACGGGGTCACCCGTCTGGCTCACAGCTTCAACAGATTCTCCACTCTCCTTGGCCTCATCAGCTGTTTCCTTATCCTTATTGAACTGTGCTGCTGTCTTACACATCATTTTTAACCCTGTCTGACTCCCTTTCCCTCTCCAAATTGTAATCTCCTGCTCAGATTCACACCTTGTTTTCCTCTTTTTATATCCTTCCTCCTCCTCTATCATCTCCCCTTCCCACACTGCGAGTCCTGCAGCATCTGCAACGTGGGAGCACAGTGCCCCGATGTGGCTGATACCGGTACTGCTGACCCTCCACAAGCAAACCCTCTGATCTGAAGAAGTGGAGACCACAAGGCCTGGGCTCAGGACCTTAAGGGAAGTCAGAGGGGCTGCGTGAGCCAGCAGGATGTGGGACTGGGACTGGAGATGAAGATGTAGCTGGTTTGGGGGTTGGAACTGGGAGTGCAGAGAAATCTGGGGCTCAGAAATCTGAGAAAACCCTCTGCTGCCCCCAATCTGTCCTTCATGGTACTGCACCCTAATCGTGGACACTGTCAGCTGCCCATCATCTCCTCCGCTAGCAACAGTTACCAGGCAACCGCCCTCTTGCTGTCCCAATTTCTCTGCCCAAACAGCCAATGAGTTGATGCCGCTCTGGTGGGCGGGAATGTTGAGGCAGGGGATTGGTGGAGTCGGAGCACTGCTTGAAGAATCAGTCGAAAAGGAAGAAGCATTAGTCAAATCCCACACTGCAATTTTCCCATCTGTTGCAGCACTGAACAGCAGCTTATACCTAAGAGAGAAAGAGAGAAAGAGGAGTTAATACATTCATGTACATTTTCATCACAGATTGAAACCTAATCCGCTGTGATCGTAATATTGTATTACTATATCTGATCTGCCAGTTACTACTCTTTCCAAAAGGCAGTGCTTTAAAATAATAAAAAATGTATTCAAATCAATAGGTGGTTAGGTCTACTGCGTTACTACAAAGCAAGACTACATATAGCCAACATTCACCCGCTTCAGGTTTAGGAAATAAAAAAAACACAAACAAACATCAGATCACCTGTTGCCTTTTCCATCCTCCAGGCTGCAAGTGGCAACACTGAGCACACAGCGCTGGTGGTAATACGTCTCCCACAACAAATCAATTTGACGCTTAACTTCACTGACAGAGAACAATCTGGAAAAGACAGCAAAGCAGGTCAGAAGACAGCAAAAAGAAGAGCGTGAAGAAATTGACAAATGGTGTATTATAATATGAAATTAGATGAACAACAACAGCATTAAAGATTGAGCAAACAGCATCTCAAAAGGACATGACGAAACACGTGGAGAGTAAATATCTTTGGCCACGCTTAAGCTATATTTTGCCAAGTAACAACACCTTTCAAGACCTTCAGTTACAATCATTATAACTACTACTTTCCTGAAGAAAATACTCATTTGAGAATGTTAACTTTTTCTCCAGCTGCTGAGAAAGAGGTTTTCAGATGTGTAAAAACTTAATTTTGCTGTGATGGACACCAACCTGAGAGCTCCGTCACTACAAGCCAGAGCCAAAAGACCACAGTCTGTCTTCTCATCCACCGCCACTACAGACATGTACCTGAAAACACAGAAACAGAGCAGATAAGACAGGTTCAGTAGTCAATTTAAAAGAAAAAGTATATGTGGGTAGATTTAGCTTTAACTGACATAGTACAGCAGCTGATTTTCTTTAGCGTTCACGTATTGCACATTTTTCCCATAATGATACCTCATTAGCAGACTTCAAAAATATTTTGGAGAATGTATACTTTACTAAACTAAAAGACAAAAAGAAAGGCAAGAGAAAAAAGCAGTACCATTACATTTGGTAGTTGTAAAGAAATATGAATAGAATTCCCTTTACATGTGTGCAGACAACAACCATCCACTTGCCTTGTTTCTGGGTCCATTTTCACCGTCTTGTGTCTGTTCCGCCTCCTCTCCCACTGCTGGTCCAATCTGTGACTGGCCACCTGGATGACCTGGCAGGCGGGAATCAGTCTCTGGCTGTCCCAGCCAATTAACAGCCGGTAACACTGCATCTGAGCTCGCCCGCCAGCCGACACGAGCAAGGCAGAGAGAGACTGCGTCTGGTTTTCACTCCCTCCCTCTGGACGTGTTACTGCTGTCACTGTCCGGACGCTCGAGATGTGGTCAGTAATAACTGAGAGAACTTTGACACTGCCAGAGTTGGGACGGATCGCCAGGACGGTTAAGCTAGTGTCCTCTCCTCCCGTCACCACTATCTCCCAAAGCTCTTTCCCTCTCTCCACCTCCTTTTTGTCATCTTTGAGTGTATCCCTTCTTTCAGTTTCAGTCCAACCTTTAGTCCTGTTAGTTTGAATCTCATTCACAATTCCCCGTATCATCCCCAGCCTGCATACACAGCCGATCCCCCTCCCATGGACGCCCTCTCTCAGACCCCATCCTCCAGTCCTTCCAGCCTTCCCAGCCCAGCTCGGGGCGCCTCCAGGGGGTTGTGTAGCCAGGACAGCCCCCTGCTTGATGAAGATCAGGGCTCCATATCCGGGCCAGATCCGTTTGTGGGAAGGCCAGAGACTCCAAGAGCGATGCCCCCCACCACAAGGCACCGCTAACAGCCTCTCCTGCCTCACCGGGTCCCAAACCACGAAGTGGACAGCATGAAAGCCAATGATGGCAAACCTGGCTTCTCTTCTCCCTTTCTCTGTCTTTTCTTCTTCTCCTCCAAAGCTCCCATCCTCTTTTCTCTCCTCGGTAACGTCCAGCTTTTCTTTCAAGTTTGGTTTCTTTGTCTTGTAGCGGTTCTCACAATCCTCTCCGAGCTCTTCCTCCTCATCCTCTTCCTCCTCCTCTCCCACAGAAATGTCAGGCTCAAGAATCAAAACCCTCTCCAGCCACTCCATTCCCTTGCAGGCCCGTTGGACTCTGAGAACTTCCAGCTGAAGCCCACCTTTGTTTTCAACACCGTTTCCATTACTATGGTCTTCAGATTTTTGTGGTGCTGTTTGATGCACTCTGAAGACCCTCACACAGCCGTCCCTGCCAGTGCTGTAGAGCAGTCCTTGGTATTCGTACACTGAAGTAACACCCTGTTTCCCATGCACCCCAAACAGGCAGCTCAATGGGTGCAGCGTTAGGTCACCTAGTTCTTTTCTTTCCCTCTCCTCCATCATTTTGCCTTTTCTGTCTCCACCGCTACCATTTCCCTCAGCTTCAACCCCTTCATTATCAGTTTCTTTCCTGCCTGTCAGCAACCCTTCACCCATCCTTTTGTTATCTCCGATCTTCCGCTCCAGCTTTCCTCCATCCTGAAACAAAAGCAAGGACCCTCTCCTGTCCCCACACACCCACAGCAATCCCTGTGGCATAGAGTGGAGAAACACTGCAGCTGTCAGCCAGCGCTTGGCACAGGAGGGAAGGAGGAAAGAAGGAAGGTGGTTTACACTGAGAGCCAAGGCAGAGTCTTCATCTAATTCTACTTCTAGACACCAGCGATAGGCAAGTCCTTCAGCTCCTGATGCTAGCAAATACAAGCCTTCTTTCGCCTCTTGCCAAATGAGAGTATGGATTTTCCCTGATCCTCCTGTGAGAAGAATCGCACACTGAGGATGAGAGATGGGGAAGACCTGTATGGACCCGCTGAGGTTTCCTACAGCACACAAGTTAACTTTTGCTGATGAGTCTTTCACACTAACATTTATTGTTTCCATGATACAATAAGATTGAAACGCAGGAGTCCCTTGCCATACCATCTCCCACTGGCCATTGCTGTATTGGTAAACTATTCCTTGGTCAGTGCAAACTACAAATTTATTCTGACTCCAACTTGCATTTGTATCCCCTGCTATACAAACAACTTTAGGCAAACCTTGACCAGGAAATTGCAGGTCAGTTAGCTTCTCTGTAGCTGATTCCTCCATTCCCTCCGTCCCCTCCTCGCCCCCTTCCACCCTCCATAACCTTACCCCTCCATCTGCCCCTCCTGTAGCCACCCATCTCTCTTCATCTCCTGTTTCCTCACTGACTGCGAGTGCACGGACTCCTCCTGCTCGGTGTCCCTTTAACGTCCGAACCACCTTGCCACCTCCAGCACAGTCCCAGACTAAACACGCTCCGTCTTCACCAGCACTGAACACTTTCCCTGGGGAGAGACACACTGAGAATACCCTAGCCTGGTGTCCATATAGGACCCTTAAACAAGCCGGGTTCAGGTCCCCACATTTCCCCCCAGGGCCCCCTAAAGCACCAACACCCCAAACCCTTACACTGCGGTCATCAGAGGCTGAAGCCAGCCATCCTCTCTCCTGAAGGTAAGAGATGCTGAAAATGACCCCGCTGTGGCCCAGCAGACGTCTTTCAACTGGAGCATTGTGCTCAGAACCGCTCCTTTTGTCTTCTCCTCCTCCAGGCTTCCAGAGAACCAGTTGGTTAAAAACAGTCCCCCCTACCAAGATGGTATCTGCCCAGGAATCATGTACCAAAAGGAGTGCAGAGTACAGCAGACACCCCTCCAGACATGAGCGCTGAAACAGGGTATTTCCTGTAATGGGGTCGAGGAGAAGAGCACTATTGTGAGCAACAGCCACACAGAGCATTGAGTGTTTGTCTCCAGAGAGCCAGCGGACATCCAGAGCCCAGTCCTGTAGCTCCATTAGGGGACCCAGAATCTCCAAGTCCAGATGCTCGCCATCCTGGAGATTCACATGGAGCCTCACCAGCCTCACAGCCTTGCCTCCAAACACGGCTAGGTCATAGAACTTAGACTCAGTGTTGGAGCTCAGTTCTGGGGATTGACAGAAAAAGAGGGGATTTTGAAAATTGATGAGAGTGAATAAATAAAAAACAATTCTGTAAAAAACTAAAAACAAAAAACTAAAAAAACTAGAGTGCAATTCTTGACCAACACTGGACAGTTCTTTAACTATCAGCCAAAAATAATATCCCTTTATTATTTAGAATCAGCATTAATTAATTAATGGAATCCCGGCAGATCACCACCAAAAACTAAGACTTATCTGTCCATCTGATTTAATCAAATCTGCTAGTTTTTATACATTCCAGCAGCAGTGAAGAAATAAAACAACCTCCCTGAACGCAACAGAATAAAACTAACAATGACAACAGTGAAAACAAACATCTGCTGCTCATGCTAACCATCTTTCTTCTTCCCATATGTTCCTATGGCAGAGCTCTGTGCCGGGACAGATGTCAGACTTCTCGGTCTTATCCCATGGATTCTGTCACGCTGGAGCACGCTCAGTGAGGCACGGGCTTTAGGGTGAGGTTGGAGACTGTACACTGTCAAGACTGGCCCCTCACCTGGAAAGGACAACAGAACATTTTGGTCCATGAGTTGTGTGATCAGTCTTCTTTCAAAATAAGCAGGAGAAGTTACACACTCCATAGTCAAATGTAATCATGTGATCACCTATGCATAATAATTATAATAATAATGCAGAATGGTCCAGAAAATCTGTGATTTTTCTTTCAAATGCTTTTTGTGCATCACTAGAAATGTCTGTTCTATATTGACTCTGTACATGGTTCCCTACCTGTCAGTAGAAATGCATCCTGAAGGAACTCCAGAGCTGTAACTGGAGCTACAAAGGCTGCTGTCTCCATCTCTTAATGGTTAATAACACATTATCATGACTGCCTGAAAAAAATAAAAAATGACAACACACACTGCTTAAACACGGTAGTGAGAAAAGAGGGAAAACAGTCAGCGTGGTTGACTGGCACCTTAATGTTCAAACATAAAAAGTTATGAACCCTCAGTTAGCAAAACAAGCTAACAGCAGGAGCATTTTATTTGGTGTGTACGACTTAAGGAAAGGGACATTTCTAAGGCAATACCAATACCGCTACATGATTTACTTACCAAAAAACACTTCAAACGCAACATAAATGTGTTTTAATTCTGGATTAAAATATCGTTATTTGCATCCACGGTCCACAATTTAGCACCCATGTGTTTCTGTTCAGTCCGGTTCCGTCGGCCGTGCATCGTTTAAACCAATCAGGGTACGATGCTGGCTTTCTGAACGCTGATTGGTTAGAAAAAAGGTTGGCCGTATTCGTATTGGAGAAAGCGACGCATGTGACTGACTGCTGCCTTTAGATGTTTTCTGGTAAACTATGTTTTTTTAAGCATCAGTCATATGTTTTGTTATTTATCATAGACTGTATAATCATTAATATTAACGGTCCATGGTATTTACTGATAGGTGATGTATTTTAAAGTGTGTTGGTGTCTTAAACTTTTGTTATTACACTTATCTAGACATTAACTATTTTTCTATATTACACCAGTAGATACAACTGGACTGCCTATACACTTTCTTTCTACGTTTGGTTATTTCAGAATATCATAGAAAAATTAAATGCAGTAGCTCAATGTATTAATGTTGCTTTGCCGATATTGGCTATCGTTTTGTAAACAATACGTAATTTAAATTAATATGCGCAGTGATACAGAATGCCAGAGGTATTCCGAGTTGACATTGAACGGATCAGAAGGTAGGGGATCAGGTTGAGCCTGCCGCCTGGCCGTTAGATATTAGGGTCCAGCTAACTTCACCGGTAAACTATGCCCGGAAAATGTAAATTCCAGGACTCCTGGCTCTCAAAGACAATATACAAGGACTGGCTGGTTAAGGACGTCCAAGACATTCACTTCGCCCGATGCAGGGCCTGTTGTAAATCAATCAAACTTCAGACCATGGGCGAGGCTGCCCTCACCAGCCACGCAGGGGGAGCTGGCCACAAAACAGCCGTACGCAAGCTAATGGAAGGTAGATTAGCTTCAATTATAAAACGAGAATAGTGTGTAAAAAAGAGTGAAAGAGACATGTCAAACATTTTTTATGAATGTGTATGATACTAACCGTCACTGTCTGCTCAGCTGGTTTAATTGCTGGCGGTAGTGTTGCTGTTTTGTTGTTATTGGTGGGCGTATCGGCAACAACAGTCTAGACGTGTGCAGTGTTGAAACCACAGACTGTATGTTAATAATATACAGTCTGTGGTTTAAACAGCTGTCCCACGCGATCAGTCACGGCCCCTCTGACCGTCTGGTCCTTATCAACTTCCTCAGAAATGTAAGACTGTACTATTAGATCTTTAAAAACACAATAGTCAACACTTCTAGGAGCAGCTGTAGTAGTTTAACATCTGCAGCCTGCTGAAGTGTCCTTGAGCAAGTAATGTAACCTAAGCCTAACTGTTTTTACTATGATGTAGTAGTAATAATAGTTGTGTTATAATTAAGGTATTCATATAAGTTAGAAGGAAACTATTTTTTATCCCATAATTGGGGAAAGAAAATGCATCAATAAACACAAAATCTGTTGTAATATTTACTATGACTTGTACCCTATTGAAACATTAAGGTATTTGTTAGGTACAAATTCTGGTCATAGGTAAATTCATCCTAATTACAAAATAAATAAAAAATTATATCTATGAGTATCAAGACTGCCAGCACCTGTTCAGTCTTCTAAATTTAAAAAAAATCTATATTTTCATTATTCTGAATTAACAACTTTGTTGCTCTCCTTTATCTTCTAGTTACAAAGTATTTAGGTGTTCTTTGTGTACTTGAACAAAACACACACAAACATTAAATAATCAAAGTGTTAGATCTCTAACTACTCCAAATAGTCTTTACATAACCTTACCTGAAACTACTTAACTGACAAAACATCTGGGGCTGACTTTGTTGACTTCTTCATTAAGTAAAAATGTACATCCCAAACTAGATTTAGCCATGTTCCATCATGCTTCATCAGTTACAGTGTGAGCAGTTGTATTGGTGTTGAGTGGGTTGCAAACCCATCATGATGCTGGAAGGTGCTTTGGATACATGTGTGTCTGAGGCTTTGAGTAAAGGTGATGTTGTACCTGCCTTCACCAGAGGGAGGTGCTCTCTGCATTTTTCTGAACCACATTCACCTGAAGTACCTCCCTGTCTCTCTGTCCATTTTTCTGAATAGCAGGCAGTGTAATGCTGATAAATGCTGCTGGGCAGATAAATGGCAGCGTCAAAGAGGTAAATATTTTTGAAAAAAATCTTCATTTTAATTAATTTTAGAGGCATAATTTAAACCAAAGAACAACATTAAAATAAACCTGGTGTAGTTTGTTACAATACGTAAATATACTAGCATTCATTCTAGAAATGAGAAATGCTTCACCATCGTTATCATTTAAAACACACTTTGTTCTCTCGGTGTCAGACGGAAGACAGCAAGGAGCAAGTGGCCATCTGCCTCCAGCGTGACGCCTTGGACAGAATAACAGGCAGCGACTGGTCCAATCTGCACCAGAGGCCCACTACAAACTCCACCTACCAAAATGCCGAGCCACAGGATGTGACATTTGCTGCTTACTTCACAGCACCAGGTACCCACAGAAAGCTCAGCAAGCTGCCACAGCATTTGTTGCCTAGATACACTATGTTGACCTTTGTAAACCAATGTTTACATGTGATATTCCAGTATTAACTCATAGTGGCTTAAAATGACAGCACGGAGCTCCTGCTGAGAGCTCCAAGAAGCTGCAGTGCAAGCCATATGTTTGTCAGCGTTGGGGTACCTACCTGCTCTGCTGTTTGACGTAACCTGATGTATAGATTTAAGTCAGAAAATTACTTAATCCCTGTTTTGGCTGACCCTGTTTGCACTTCTGTCAGATTCTCTTCCTGGCTGTGGAACCATTGGTGAACATGTCTGTACATTAGACACTGAACATTGTGGAAGGCTCTGTATTTTGTATTTTTGTGTTTGTGTATGTTTTTATTGTGATATGGATCTGGTTCTGAAATACAGTTAATATATTAACCTGAAACATTACTCTAATTTAGAAAACCTGAATGATAACCTTTACCTCAATGGGGTCATTGTTTAGGTTACCATTACTGAGAGTAATGAGGAAGGAATATCATTTACCCCCGCTGCATTTCACTGTCTTGGTATTTGTGCAATTACAATAAAGTTGAATCAAATCTAATTTAAAGACAACTTTTGATTTGACAATCTGATGAATAAACAATTGTAATTGAATTATTTGTTTAATCTACCTTTATCTATTTAAGTAGTGTGGATTTGAGTTAATGTGTGGGCACGTTTCTAGAAGCTTACAACATGAACATGGATAAACTTATAAGAAATGTCTGTCCCTCGGCCTAATTTTTAGATACTAGTCAAGCCCAGTAGTTCCTTATTTTGTAAACGAGGCTGTGCACAAGCTGGAGCAGCTGCTGCAGTGGTGTATTGATTGAAACAGCTAAGTGCATTTAGTAATAGAAATTGGACCAATGCACTCAGTGACACAGAGTTCACCTCGCTGACCTTTCTTAACTCTGACTTCAGGCCGGTACCGGCTCAACAACCAGCGTCTCCAGCTGACAGGCGGCGAGGCGGAGGACGCGACTCGCAGCCCGACTCAGCATTACTCGGCAGACCTGTCGAGACAGGAGCAGCAGCAGAGGGTAGAAGCTCTGGAGCAGCAGCAGCAGATGAAGATCCTGGAGTGGGAGAACAGGATGAAGGTGCTGGCGTGGGAGCAGGAGCTGGTGAAGGAGAAGAGGAGAGCAGCTCGGCAGAAGGAGAAGGCCTTCAGGATGAAGAAGGCTTACTACAAAGCCAAGCTAAAGAGGATGGGCGAGGACCTGCCGCCATCTTCCTCCAGCAGCAGTGATGAAGAGGAGAAAACGTCTGATCCGACAGGATGAACTGTTTTAACTATTGTAATTTTATCAGTGCTGGTTTCATTCTTGTATTTCTTTTGTCTATATGCCATGGAACTGTTACTATTATTTTTATACATTGGTTTGTATTTCAATGCAAAAAAAGATTCATAGTTGCTTTTAATTAGATATTCTTGCGCAAAGAGGGAGATAACTTGGGTTGCAGACTATTCAAAAGTACAAATGTAGCTCTTCTTCATTTAAGAAAATCCCAAGTAAAAGATGTGGTACTAATAGACCTACAGAAGTACATGGATAAGCTATGATGCAGATAAACATCTTGTAGAAAAGCCTCTGAACCGTGCAAAAGGGTTGAGATCAAAATCCAAATAATCTGTTTGAATACAATGTGAAGACACATTGTATTCAAACGTACATGATGTGAGGTTGAAAGTGTCTGCGAAGGCCGTAGCCTGACTCTAGGAAGAACAGCAGTTTTTAGAATGAATTGAGAATAACATTTGCAGATGTAGAATTAGAAATTTCGTTCATAAATGGACAATCTAATAATTTTACTTGCATAGCTTCTTTTGCATACTAACATCAGTATGTGTACTTACAGAGTTGGAGATGACTACAGGCCGGTGACAAATACACACACGTGGCCAAAAGTACAGTATGTAGCTGCAATGGCAGCCTCTGCTGAATTTCTGGACTGGGCAGCAGGGATTTGCTACAAAAGCATCAACAGCTATGTTAGTATAGTTGTGTGCTGTAACTATTTCGGAGCTTTAGAGGTGCTGGTAGGCAGGCACGTTTTTAAACTCTGGACAGAGGCGGTCTAGCTGTTTCCTCCTGCTTTCAGCTAAACGAAGCTGACTGAAGGGACAACAGTGCTACTGATCTTCATATCCAACTCGTCAAAATATAGAAATAAATAATATCTTTGTCACCCTTATGTGTTACAGCAAACATTGCTTTGTATTTTACTAATATAAACCTGTCTCATGGAGCTGCGACTATGTCATATTATTACAAATCTGACAGGAGCATTGATCAGTTTTTGTTTCAGCCTTTGCAGGTATTAATCTAAAGTTTACTCAAGGACTGGTTATATTGTCTCAGCTGGTGCTTGTTTTTGCTGAGAGGTGGAACCTGAACATCTCCCACGTCTCGGAATGTGACAGAATACTTTGAGTCAAAACATGTCGGAGAGCGAGGCCTCCAGAAAAACGTGTCCCTCTGTCAGGACGTTTCTTCTGCTCAGTTTTTTGCACATGAAAATGTCTGTTCTCATGAATATGAAACAGCACACGCAGAATAAATATAAACACAGCCGTGTAGGAATGTCTTCTTTTTTTTAATGTCCAACATTTCTCTTGTTTCCGTGGTAACGGGAACAGCTGTTTCCATGCCGCCGCCGTCCCCTTGACGACGGCGGGTTAGAAGGCATCCCATCATTAACACACAAGCAAAGACAATCTCGCATCCCTCCTTCTACTCTCCCCGACTATCTCTCACTCCGTTTCTTTCTTTCGGTCACTTCCCCATTTCTTTTTTTTTTTTTTTTAAACAGAGCACATTTTAATCTCAACTCCGTTTTTTTTGTCTCCTCTCACTTGTGTGACAAAGGAGATTGACCTGAAGCTGGACACTGACGGCTGACTGTTGGGTATGAAAGCACACCTTACAGTTCAAGACTTGATGTTGTGGATGTTGTGGATGTGACGCTTCAGCCTTGAATCTATAAATATGGTTTGATTTAGGACATATCTGCATTATTTACACCCAGTATTCAACTTTGAGTTTAGATATGTTGACGTTCTGTCTGGGGAGGATAAATGCACCTACACAGGTTTGTTTGTTCAAATCTTTCCACATTTAACCTCCGTGATTGGATAAGGAAACCAAATCAAATGCTGAAAGGCAAAGTGTCCTTCATCGCACTGTAAACGGAGACATTTGTATCTTTACATTGCTCTCTCTCCTCTTGTCCTACATCTGTTAATCGGTTGTAGTGAGAGACTCAGATTATGAGAAACAGAACAAAGGGAACAATTGGACAAAAAAAATAAAAAATCACATGCTTCTTTAACAACCTCATTCAAAATGGCAAAATACTGTAAATAATTAGTACAATGTCAATAAATTATCGATAAATAAAATAAATCTTATGTCTGTACAAGTTACAAGTACTGTCAGTTAAGAACAAACAGATCTGGAGAAAAATAAAAATGAGCAGCTGAATGAAAAGAGTGAGGAGGAATCAAAGGCAGATATTTTTGGTGTACTACCCCTTTAAAAGACTAGAAGAGGAGCATTTCTTGGCAATACTGTTAACACATAACAAATATGTTCACTTGTCACCTCCTGGGGATGACAGAGCAGCAGTCCGAGCAGGAAGATATGCATATGCGAGGTGTGAGATGTGTTTTTATTTCCACTATCTGGATTTCCGTGCTTTTTTTCTTCCTCTGCAATGAGTAGCGCCCGAGCCCTTCTCCCTACAGTTACATTTTGCACACAGTCACGGTTTCTGACCCAATTTGTTCCAACCTTTTCCAATTTTGTACTTCATTATGCTTATTGTGTCTTCTTGTTTTTTTATCCACTGTCTACCTTGCTGTTCTAGTGTTATTACAAATACTGTATTGTTCGATTGTCAGTGCTCCTTGCTCAAGGACAACCGAATTTTTGATACACAGAACCCTCATTTTGCTACCATTTTTTTTAGATCCACTACATTTTTTTCATTACAAAAACACATTTCTGTTAGCCACAATCCCTTAATCCTTCTAAAGTCTGGTGGAGATTGCCTTCTTGTCTCCATTGCTTACAAATTAATTTGTGTTGTTACCTTGAGGTCTGAACTCAGTGAGCTGTGAGAAAGGAGCAGCTGCTGATGGAAAGACCTGCATCTCAAAACCACTTAGAGGCTTATAGCGCTGACACAACTGACATCCCTCCTCAGCAAACTTGTACAGTGCTGCAGAAGCCAATCCAGATCAGGCAAGAGACCTCTTCTTTGTACAGCCGTCTAAACAATGAGAGCAAATCTGTATTAATGTGTTCTGATGTGTGAACCTCTTTATCTGACAGCTTGTTGGAAAAAGATTCTCACATTTGAAGAAAATTCTGGAGTGAGTTCCCAGCCAAGCAAGTAAAAACAAGTCTGGCATTAAAGATGCATGTGCTACAGATATGAGCTAACATGTCCCAATAGATACCGTGCTGAATATGTACTGCAAGTCTGCTTTCAGGTCTCCAAACAAATATCTAAGCCCACAAAGACGTGAAGTTTGGCCTTTGATCTGCTCTCCTACTTGCTTATACAGTATGCAGCTACATCCAATGCCAACCACATTGTGTTACAGTATGTCGTAGCGGAGATCTAGGGCCTCATTAATAAAATCAATGTTTCAAATTAGGCTTGTTTTCATGGCACACTCATTAAATGAAAAAAGACATCATGATTAAAACAAAACTGTCAATTACATCTAGAGCATTCACACCCTGCACAAGTCATTTTCATGACAGAAAAGTTGAGAACAATGTATCACACTGATTTTAAGCAGCTGTCCCTTTGGCTTGGATTTACACAGAACTCTGTATGAGAAGCTTTTACATAGCAGTCTCCTGGTTTCTGCCGGAGAGATTCGGCTGTTCCTGCGGTGTCACTCGAGGCAGGTTGAGTCGTGCAGCATCAAAGAGCAAAATACCTTGAGGGTCTTTAAACGGTTGTTACGTGACACAGCTTCACCCGCCAGGTCTTAGAAATATCACTCGACTGATATGGTCTGGTTCAGACAGCCCCAGGCACAAAGATACACAGATGACAACGTCACAGTCATTTACAGTGGATCACGAAACAGCACAATCTCCTGAAAGAGCCAATGACACGCATGACTGAGCTTTAGAAGTTAAACCACCAACTCTGAACCTTGATTTCTCTTAATCATCATCTTACATCAAATCTCTTCTCTTATAATACTCCCTTCCTCCTTCCTCTATTTACAATCACTTTCTCCCTAATTTGATATTTTCCCTTCAATCGCATGTCGCGGCTTTGATAATCTCAACAGGTGTATATCGCCAGACCCCTGTTGTTGTACACAGAGTTGATGATTGTGAGGAAAAGTTTCTGCGGAAAAATAAATTTGGGGATTCTTTTTTTTTTGTCTTTAAAAATGTAATGTCTAGCCTGGCTCCGCCCTCCTACGTATTTCTGCTCAATTTTCAAATATACGAGAGTCTGGTAGGGCCAGGCTAGGTAATATCTCCCTCGGCAACGAACAAGACTGCACTCGCACCACCCTCACTCAAAACCGGACACAATTATAAAATAGAAAAGAAAAAAGAAAACATCACAAGAGATTTCTTCTTCATCGCCAATGAAAAAGATACAAAATGTATAAAAATGTCATATACAGTTCTTTTTCTTTTAGACGGATGTTGTCTGGATCAAGCTGACTTCTGCGTTTGAAATCTGAGGATTTTGTTTTTGTCTTTAACAGTTTGTAGGTAGTAGAGGTGGTTGACTCATCGTCCAAAGAAACGTCACAGATCATTGTAGGCGGTGGGACTTGAAAAAAAAATGTCATTTATACAGTACAAACTGCCCACGAGCACTCTTTTATCCTTATGGGTGCTCTGTCTGTCCAACTCTGTGTTTCCTCTGTCCCATGTTTGCTTTTAGTCCTCCAATTTCCCAGGGTGCACCAGTAGTTCAGGATCATACATGACCTTAGAACTTATCCCTGGTCTTCCAAGTACTGTCACAATGCATAAAGGGATATAGAGGCTGTCATCAAGACTGTCCTTCACTTCTGTTGGCTCTGAGATGAAGGAAAGGAAAACGAGTCATAGATTTGTTTAAACAGCAACCACTCTACTGATTGTAATTTCAATTACACATAATGATGACAATATACTGGAGCACAACTACTGTATAATGAGCTGTCAAAGGCAAAAGGAAAAAGAGAGAGGAGGGGGACAAAACAAAACCGACACAGTGGACGAGAAGATTAAGAAGCTGAAAGGTTGGAAGTGGAACAGAGGGAGCCGAGAATGGTTGAGATAAAAAGATGGAAAAGAGGAAAAGAACAATAAGAAAGGTGAGGAGATGGGTTGAAGAATGGACAAGATCCCTATAGAGCTGCTGTAAAATAGAAAAGGGAAAGGAGCGGAGGGTTAGTCAGGGAAGATTTATTAACATAGCAGGACTTACTCGGTGTCAGGGGAGACTTCAGATATGGTCTGGGAGGTGGCTGACTGGGATGGAGAAAGGGAGGGCCCGTGGGCGGAGCCATTAGGCCCAGGGTTAGAGGCAGCGGGGGGAGGAGTGAGAACGGAGGAACTAAAGGATGCCAGGATGGAGGACAGAATATCCAGGTGTTCACTGGATGGTTGTCGACCCAGAGGGTTTGGATTGGAACCCGCAACCTGGGGGACAGTCTGTCCAGGGTACCTACATGGAGGTGCGGAGTCCAGTCGTCCTCTGCCATGAGCTGGGAGCTGCTCATGCTGAGGTTCCTCAGAGATTGGGGGAGGAGGGGAGGAGGAGGGAGGTTGATCGGGGTGCGAGGGCTGGCGGGGAGGCAGAGTGCGAAGCCACTCCCGACACGGCTGAGCCTGGGCTCCACCTCCGTTGGTCTCCAGCTGCTCTCTTGACCTACTGCTCATCAGCGCCCCCGCTAGGTGCTCGCGGGATGAGGCCTGCCGCCGAGGTAGCGAGTTCAGCTGCGACCTTGTGCTGCTGAGATATCCCTCCAGTCCCGCTCCCCCGTTTCCACTCAAGTCCTCCCTCGAGGCGTGGACGCTACCAGTGTGGTGGTTGTCCAGTCTGTCCCTGGATCCTGTCAAGTTCTCCCTGGATGAAGAGGCTCGCTGGTGATCCAGACCCAGGCCCCCGAGCCCTGCTCCCTGCCCCGGCTCTCTCCTCCTGGGTAAGAGATCCAAGTTGTCCCTGGAACCACGGGAGTCCAGTCTGTCCCTCGAACCCCCTACTGTTTGCCTCCCAAGTGGATCCCTGGACAGTTGCCTCCGAGACAGCGAGTCCAGGTGTTCCCTGGAAGAGTACCGGGAAGCAGGCTGAGAGAGAGAGCCGGAACCTCCGCTGGCACCAGCTGTGGCAGAGTACATGCGACCGTACGAGGCTGCAGGAACACCCCGGTGACCCAAAGTAGAGGTTCGGTACCAGTTTAACTCACTGGGGACCCGGCCCATGGTGGAAAGACCCTGGAGTGCTGGGGGACAACCGAGACGATTCTTCAGGATACCTGAGACAAGAACACAAGAAGGTGAGGCTCCATTAGAGGGGGAGACAGGACAAGAGAGTAAAAAGTACAGAGGGATACAGAGGGTTAAGGGTGAGGATGTAAAAGCAGGAGGTAGATGAATTGTCATGAGGAAAGAAGGGGATGACAAGAGAAAGAAGTCATAGGTGGAAGAGAAATATGTGTTTGATGTGTGTGTGAATGTGCATTATCTGTTAATAGGATGACTAAAATGTCACTCATGCCTCCAGGCAAAATGAATTATCTCCAACTTTGCCTGCATTTCTTTGGACCTCCCTCTCAGTGTGTCTTTGCATGAGTGGAGCCCCTTTGTGTGTACATATGTAAACTTTATATGTAGTATCCATACTGTTATGTACACAAAAAAGTGTCACCTATGCTTTTAGGACCAGATTTAGACCTTGACTGAAGCTATAGGCGTCCCATTGTTGTTGAAGTCATTCTGTACGCATCAGGGCCATTCAGCTAATTCCAGCCCTTTGGTGAATTTTGTGGGTAAAAAACTCGGGGCATGAGGTGATCAACAAAAAAAAACATGAATTGTTGAAGTAAAAAAAATAAAATCAGATTTAACTGCAATGATATTTGTGTACTCATCATGTCACGTGACCTAGCAATGCTAGCACTGCTGCTCACACACCTCACATCTCCTCCATTTTTCTCTTGGCAAAAGATCCTAATCCAAAGATTAGAATACTTAAAGTAGTGCTGTCAAACGATTAAAATATGTAATCAAGATTAATTGCATTAATGTCTGTTAATGTCAATTATTCACACATTTTTATCTATTAATGTCCCTTGATTTCTTTTTGCCCCATTATTTTTTCTCATTTTAATGCTTTTCTTAACATGGAAAAGTGGATTGGCTTGTTTTGTGCAATTCTTTTTTTTAAATTAGAAACCATCCATCCATCTTCATCCACTTATCCGGTATCGGGTCGCGGGGGCAGCAGCTCCAGCAGGGGACCCCAAACTTCCCTTTCCCGAGCCACATCACCCAGCTCTGACTGGGGGATCCCGAGGCGTTCCCAGGCCAGGTTGGAGATATAATCTCTCCACCTAGTCCTGGGTCTTCCCCGAGGCCTCCTCCCAGCTGGACGTGCCTGGAACACCTCCCTAGGGAGGCGCCCAGGAGGCATCCTTACCAGATGCCCGAACCACCTCAACTGGCTCCTTTCGACGCAAATGAGCAGCGGCTCTACTCCGAGCTCCTCTCGGATGACTCAGCTGCTCACCCTATCTCTAAGGGAGACGCCAGCCACTTTGACAAGGGGGCGGAGAATTCGCTGTGTGCTGGGCCATTGAATGATATTTCTGACTGGATGTGCTGCGATGTTAGCCCAGTTCACAACGACAAAACCCACAGATCACTTTTTGGTCTTGTAACTGGAACAATTTGGCAACTTTTAAAATTTAAACTTTCCATACAGAATCTTATTGGCACCCATTTCGACATCTCGCCATCCACTCAAAACGTAACGTTAGTACTCTTTGGCTGGCTTGCAAGCCCAAACAAGTGTGCGCGGCGGGCCTGTTGTTTTGTTTCCGGTCTTGCTAGATCCGGTGCGTATTGTAGTTTTTCTAACGTTACTAGTTGTTGCAACAGCATGTGTAAAAAAACTACAACATTTTCTAGGCAAAAAAGAAGAACATTAGTCTGGCAATAAAAAATTTGACTCCGTTGAAATGGGTTTGCGTTTCCACCGTTAATAATGGGTTTAACTGACAGCACTAATTAAAAGTGAATCCCAAATAATAGTGTGTCCTTAGATTATATGTATTTGTGTTTCTCTCACCCTTGCGGTGCCTGTGTGGCTGGGTGAGGCCATTCTCGTCTCCACTGGTCAGCGCTGCGTCAGGCTGGTTGTTGTTGGCAGCGTCCTTGCTGTAATCTGACCCCAGAGGGCGCTCTGAGCCCCACTTCTGAAGGCTGTGTGTCTCACACTCTTCTAAAGCTGGCCAGTAGGACAGAAGGTCATTGCCATCCAGATCTGTAACACACAAGGAGAATTAATACTTTCTAGTTACTCATTAAATCCTCATTACAAGATCCATGTTATCACATCAGGTCATGACTCTATTGACCAATGATTTTTGATATCTCAGTTAACACAAGATATGAAAAGCTGCATATATGTTCTCATGCCTCATATTTATCCTTTCAATTTCAAGCAGTGTGCTTAATTGTTTAGCCGCCTGAGCATCCCAACAAACACAAAACAGATGTCTGTATACAAAACAGCAGATGTCAACAAACAAATAGCATATGTTCATTATAAATTAGCCAGCCAGTGCTAATTAAAATAGACATATTGGTAGAGGATGTACCAGACTAGTAAAAATACCCTATGAACCAGTAAGGTTCATGGTCTTAATGGCTAAAGCACTCAATGGTGCTGTTTAACTATTAGTTAGTTTGCTCTGTGACAACATCAACCCTTTAGGCCAGTGTTTCTCAAATCTCAAACTTTCTTGAATATTGTACCCCCTTTGAATTGCTTTTTTAAGCTAAATACCAGTTGACCAGCGCAAAACATGTTTGGTAGGGAAAAAAAGTCTATTAAGGGGTACAACACAGCCCTAGCAGTGATAAGTTCACGAAATAACAACCTTTTTTTAAACAAAAACATTTAAATGCTACATCAAATGTTTTAAATCCAACACTTAATTCATTCAATACCACAGTATAATTATTTTAGGAATTAGGCATGAATTATTTCTAAATTAGCATTTTTGCTAAACTTTCACATACCCCCTGCAGTACTCCAAAGTACCACTAGGGGTACACATGCCCCTATTTGAGAAACACTGCTTTAGGCCAACCAAGTGTCATTTGTAAAATCACACTACCAAGTATTAGGTCACCCACACGTTATCAAGATTTCATCAGTGTTGTCATTAAGGCTGTAACTAAAGATTCCTTCCATTATCAACCTGTCAAGATTTCTTTCAATTAAAGTCAATCATTAAAATCCAAAAATAGTAAGCCCAAACTAAGTTCACATTGCTTGTTTTCCCAGATCGTCCCCTAAAACTATTACATTTACAATTATATTTTTGCTTGATAAATTACTTGACAATTAATCCAATATCAAAATTATTGCAGAATAATTTCTGTCTATCAAGAAATTAAATAATAATCATTATTCATTACAGCTATAACATACATGACGTTGCACCATCAATGTTAAGCGGTTACTTTGATAACCACATATTGTTCTAATTATTAGAGTTCTATGAGTTGTTTTCATTCTCTTTAACATGTTTTTAAAACATGGAACAACAAAAGGTTATGCAAATCCATTTCTTGTTATTGTTTTGTCTTTTTCAGCTTTCTAGTTAACATTTACTCAGTAATGCACGTTCTTTGCACAGTCCTCTAACACTGGCCAGTTGACGGCTCTCCTGATAATGAGGGCTTTAATGCTTTGACCGCAGTCTTCGAACTGTGACCTTTCAGTAAAAAGCTGCTGCGGCCCTTTAGTTTGACTGCACTGATGAATTGATTGGACTGTACCGGCCATCTGGATCCTGATAGCTTTGGTCCACGTTTAACCCTGAATAGGGTTCCTGCAATCGAGATGGCTTGTAAAGCCAATAATTGATTGCTTGTATGGATCCGACGTCTAGCCTTTTCTCACAGTGAAACCTTTCACTGAGCACTATATGCATGACATTTACATCACATACTTTAAAGTGCATAAACTCATTTATTATGCATGATATTATTTCATGTGTATCTGCAGAAATAAGGTATTGATTAATGCTTACTGCCACTGACATTTTCTCTTGTTGTATGCGTGGTGTTAGTTTTTTGCCTACACATGTATGTTTCTACATATCAGGAATAAAAGAGTAGTGCACTTTCTACGGCTGGGACCTACATTGTTTGACTCTGCGGGCTGGCAGGGAGCGGTCTGTTTTCACCCCACACTTGTGTGGTTTTCATCCCACAAATCAAAGACATGCAGGCCAGGTTACTGGCTACTCTTAGTATAATTGCCCAAAGGTGTGAGCGTGCGTACATTTATGTTTGGCCAAATATGTTGTACCTAGAAACCTGTCTCACACGATGTTATGTGGGATACACTGCCCACCATGACTCTGCACAGGTTAAACTTGTACAGATGATGGAGGGATGGGTGGGGGACTAAATTAAACCAAAGTCTTAATGAACCAAAAACAAATCTGCCGAACAATCATCAGTTTTTTTTTTAGAGTCAATCAATAAATCAAGTGTGCTTTATAACTGTGAGAAGAAAATCACTTGAAAATCGCTAAAGTGCCCATCTACCTTTGGTGCCGTTGTGGGTGGGCTCTGTGAGCAGACGCTCGCTGTGATTGGAGCGCTTGAATCGCCGCTGGATGCGCCCACGTAATCGGACGTTGTCCTCGCTCTCAGAGGAAGGAATGGAGAGACTGCGCTCCTCCTCCATGGAGAGGTCCGAGTCTGAGTCAGAATCTTCACCTGGAAGAAGAAGGAGAGAGAGGAAAAGATAGAAAGGAGCCAGAGAAGAAACAAGTGGAGGGAAGGAGAAAAAGAATTAAGGGTTGTTATTCATCATTGTGATGTGAGCTTAATGTTTAATGAAATTTATATGGAGAGTGAAAACAAAAGAAATATAGAAAAAAGGGGTGATTAAATGGCGAATGTGTCACTACTGCTGGAAGAGTGTGCATTTATGTCTGTGGTTGTGTTTGAGTATTCACCTCCGTCTCTGTGGAACATGGCTACATCCAGGTCTGTTGCTCCAGTGTGGACGATGTTTTGTTCCAGAGTCTGACGAGCCAAAAGATTTTCTCTACCAGGCAAAAAGGAGAGAAGTGAGGACACACACACAGAGTATACTGTATAAGCAGTCATACAGGCTGATACAGATTAAACACACACACACACACACACAAATACACTAACAGTCACTCTCAGAGTACATTAGTGTTACTCCACATACACTACAGTACATCGTTCCATCCCATCTTCTTCATCTTTACCCCACTGACCCACAAAAAGCGTGACAGGGTTTTTGTTAGGGAGGAAATTTTCTTCATGAAGCAACTTTATCCCAAATCAGAATCACCGAGAATCAACCTGACAATTTCATTTTCTACATTGTTGATATGCCAACAGTCATGGTGTGGACGTATTTCCGTCCAAATTCATTTCTAGCTTGTTGGTAAAAGTTGAACTGTGTGTATGTGTCCACATTATGTGTGTTTGTGTCTGGGTAAACTTTTTCATATTTATATACCTGGCAGAGCTGACGGAGGAGATGGTGGAGGTTCCCAGAGTGATTCGGTGCAGCCCGCTCTGCTCCAACAGAGATGCGTTGTGATAGGGGTTCTGAGCCTGAACACACACACACACACGAAACAAACAAGGTTAAAAGAAAGACATCAACCATTACCGTATGTAGTACAAAACATAGCCGTTTATCTTCTTCGAAATCTGTGAGGACCTCTTACTTGCAGAGGTGTTTTTGTGTAAGAAAAAATTTGATCACCAAAAAAACAAACATTTCCTCCCTCATGATGCATTTTGAACATGGGAAAAAGTGCATTGCATTGAATCGTCTCTACTTACAGCACATACCGCACTGTATCAAGAGTCAAAATTCCACCCTCATTATAGGCTACCTTGTGCTCCTCTAGTTCCATGATTCATCTTAAGGACTTCTTTCTGACACTGAGGTTTTCTATCCATATTATAAGAAAAAGAGTACTTAATATAATAGGTGGTTAAAATTTAAGAACCATTCTCAAGACTTTTTTTCAGAATTCAAAAACAACCCTGGTAATATTTTACTACAGCTTCACGAGAGTCTTGGGAGTGATTATAGTTATTGAGTGCTGACCGGAACATATAAAAATGAAAAGGAGGCAAAGCTAGTGGAGCAGAAGCTAGCCTGGAAATGGGGCACAATTTCTGCTTTCTATACTGCATTAGGTCACTGTAGTTATAAAATAATATATTACACAGTATGAGTCAGATAGGCGAAAGTATGTTAATAGGTGCTCATTTGTGTCTAATAGTAGTTTTGGAAAGCTAGTCATTTTGCCCCAGATGACTCAGTAAAGGATAAGAAGAGCTTCAGAGGTAATGGGGTTAAAAGGGTGGAATGAACTACGTACTGTATTAACTAACATGCCTTTTGACACACATACACGCACGCACGCACACACACACACACACACACACACACACACACACACACACACACACACACACACACACACACACACACATACACATTCACATACACAGTGTGCTGAGCTATGACCTAAAACACACACAAGTTATTAGAGTGAAGAAAAGATGTGAAGACAGGCATGCATATACACGCACGCACACACACACACAAAAAATAGGCACTGAACAGTGCTTTTATTGAAGTGGGTTAAAGAGCAGGCAGGGCTCCACTGGTCAGTATATATTGTTTTATCTGGGTCAGCGACAAACCCTGGAGGTAGGAGAGAGGAAAGGGAGGACAAAAAAGATGGATGGATGGATGGATAGAGTGAAGGGGGAATGGAGGGCAGAGGGGCTTTTGTGTTGGTCTAGTAATGGACACAGTGATAGTACATCTATAAAATATAACACTGTAGACACTGTAGAAGACATAGTAAACAGCTTTGGAAAAATGCAGCAAGACAATTTTCAGCCCCTAATAATGGTCTTAGATTCAACCTGCAAAATTGTTAGTGTGCAATAATGTCATAAAAGAATTTGTTCCCAAATCAACATGTCATGTACATGATTAAAAAATGAATGTAGATGATTGCATAGTAATGTCAGTTCAAACCAAGATACCAGACGACATTAAAACTTTTAGGTTCTGCAGAGACGAGCTGCAGCAGTACGAATACCCAATCGGAGGCTGTACGTGCGTATAACTCACAGTGTTCTGTGGTGGTCTTGGTGGGTCTTCTCCAGGGCTCTTCTTACCCAAACAGGCTACGCTCCAGGCCTCCTTGACCTCGGAGTTGAACACAGTGAAGGCCAGCATCACCGACAGTCCCTGGGTAAGAGATACAGATACAAGTCTTTTCCTTTGGACACAAACTAGATTCTTTTTATTTGAGCAATAAAAAAATAACTATTATTTGGCCAGTATTTTGTAAGAAAAACATTATTATTAACTCTGTTAACTGGATGGAAATTGAATGAGTGCTAGAGTAAACCAACATTTATTTGTGTAAACATACACTTTTGTTCACACACACATTCACACCTGCACTAGACAGAGGACGTTGAATATGTAGTAGAAAGCCAGGATGCTGTTGTTCACAGCCATCAGACCACATAGCCAAGTGGAAGTGGCCACCAGCAACAGCAAGAAGGCATTGCGAACAGTAGCACTAGAGAGAGAAACACAGAGGTCAGTGGGGGAGAAGGTTAGACCAGAGAAGTACACTAATAAAATACTGTAGGCTTACATAACATAATGGAAACATCTGCAGTTTTTTGGACAGACAACATCCCCGTGTTACATCTTGACACGTACAACTTGGATGTACAGGATAATGTTTGCCCAACAATATATAACATTAATTGCCATGCCGGCTAGCTCTTGAATGTAGTGAATGTAACATTTGGAAACAAATTAACTTACGTACCTTATACCACTATATACGTTTACTTCTGATATCACAACAATATGGTCATTATACATTTATGTAAACCATCAGATAAATACTGAGGCGGAGATGTGGGAGCCAGACACCACATAGATAAGTGATTTCCTTGTGTCATTTATGCTCTTAAGCTTTGATCAATAACAAGGCCTGACATGATCATTGTCTATCAAATCAGCATTGAGTAAATGAGACAGCTAGAGATTTATACGTTGTTTTATAGCCTTATTGAAATTGTTAGTAGTTACATACAAATGCATGTTGTATGTTTACATTTTTTTTTTCATGCTTCAACTGGGAAAACTTCTTTGAAGACAGAATTCTGGTGTCTTAAATCACTAGACCATCTTTATACAGTAACTCTGAAGCTTTAAATAAAGCTAAACTTCATTTCTACTTGAACATGAGAAGTGCAATAATATAAGATTGGGGTTACCATGATGAAAAATAGCCAACAAAGTAGCCTTTTGAACATGAGAAGTCATTTTACAATGGTGGTTGGGTACTTACATGACAGGGAGCTTCTTGGTCTCCTTTTGAGAGGGATTGCAGGACATCTTGGCTACAATCATGAAAATGCCTCCATTCATCTGGATAGGGGGAAATCAAAACAAAACATAAGGCAACATTTTGTAATGCATTTCAGCTAACCCAATAATGCCCTTAGTAACATCAGGGATGAGGATAAACAAATAAAACAAAACCAATCTGGATAAAATTGTCATCTACGAGGTAAAAAAAGGTTAATGTGTTAAAGACAAAGCCACTTAAGTCTATGAACTGCTCTGTTTTGGTTCCTTTACTTAACCCTTGTGTCCTCTTCCCGTCAACCATGAAAAACAGTTTCTGACATTTTTGTCAATTTTTCAATGTTGTGGTTGCTTTAAAAAAAATATTTTTCCAAAGTTATTTGATATTCCTAATGTTGACATTTTCACTTATAAAACTTTTAAAAAACAAAAATGGTGTCAAATTTGACCCAATGACAACATTAGGGTTAAACAGCATAAGAAAATAGACAAATCAGTGATTGAAAGAAAAGTAACCGCTGAATAAATTAATTGGTACAAAAGAAGCAAAGGCACAACAGAAAGACGGAAAGAATAAAGGTAATGACTACGGGTCTGAATAAAGTGAATAAAAGTGTATGATGAATAACATTATACAATAACATGATTACTAACTAAACTGCATTGACTTATTCATAAGCATGGTAAAACCCTGGCACAGCGTCCTGTCTAACATGTTGCAGTGAAGTTGTAAAGTGTTGGCTTTATGTAAGTTGTAAATAAAGTTTTGGTGTACCAGAGTTCAAGCGGGTTGTCTTTGTAAAATTCCACCTATGACTGATGATATAATTTGACTATTTTGGGGAAGGTAACCCGCCAACAATTTAAGGCAGGGAAGAAGGAGCAAACAAAGTTTATGCGCATTTTCATTTCAAGTTAAGTTAAGTTTGAGTGCATACATTGGCATTAACATTAACTACAGTATATCAGGCAGACAGAGAGACAGTTACCAGTATGACGATGGCTATAGGACCGGCAAAGCTCCAGATGAGTTTGTCATAGATGGAGATCCAACAAAAGTCTGGGTTCCCATAACCCTCTGGGTCCAAGCCCACTGCAAGGCCTGCAGTGCAGAGACATACAGTCAGACGACACAGGAAAAGAGAAGCAGTACAGGATGTGATAGCATGTAATTATCTAAATTACAGTCACCGGAAATGTCAAAGACATAGCAGAACACATCCCAATTAATGCTAGGTTTTCATCTTTTTAATTATTAGTTCTTTTTAAAATAATTATTTCAGATGACAACACATCATGTTGAAGGTTTTCAGCTCTTTGGAAACAGTGGCTGTAAATGTATGATTACATTGGTGTGCCTTCAGATGTGTCTATATAGGTTTTCAGTTTATTTATCAATTCCCAGTGCTGATTCGTATCACTGATGCTTCGGATATATAACTATCTAACATTATATTGGTCAATGTTATTTGACAATTTTGTATTTATTCTGCATTGATATCCACCTGATTCTCTCAGGTTAAAATTAATCTATCTTAATAAAAATATTCTTTTAAATGATCCTGCTGTTTTCAAGTATCAGTTTGATCAAGATATCTTTTATTTATCCACACAACCAGACAACATCTCTATGATTGTGCCAGAAGATCCTGTTAAGGTTCTGACAGTTGTGGGTATAAAGATTTTTTAAAATTGGATATCAAAAGTAAGAGAGACAGGAAGAGCCTAAATAAAGACGGAAACACCTCTGAGGAAAAAGACATGCAGCCTATGTGTGTTTGTGTGTGTGTGTTTGTAGAAAAATGCAGACAGATAGAAAAAAGCAGACAGATATTACTTACCGTATGTGTCAAGAAAGAAACTACTTGCATCTGTGTGTGTGTGTGTGTGTGTGTGTGTGTGTGTGTGTATGTGTGCTTTACTATCTCTGTATTAAAATGTCACAGAAACCTGTTTAATACAAGTGTCAATAGGATACCTTATCTACACAGCCAGACTTTTTTTTCGCTAATGTGTGTGTGATGTGTGTGTCTGCGCACATACATGATCTGTGTGATGTCATGAATGTATACATGTGGCAAGGACATGTTTGACTGTCTGTGTGTACATGGATGCATTGACATGTTTCTGACAAATATCAAAGAGACCTTATGTGTCTTTGTGCTTATGTGTGTGTCACCTGTGATAATGGCGGGCACGCCCCAGCCGATGGCGTAGTAGAACCTCATGGCACCATAGTTAATGTTGCGTTGCTCAGTTTGCATACGGTAGATATGAAGGCCCTCCACGAACATCCACGCAAACGTGGACATGAAGAAATAATGCAGGAGAATGGCGACAACTGTGCAAAGGAACTGAAGGGGGAGAGAAAGAGAATAATTAAAGGAAGAAAGGAGAAAGAAGGCAGGGAAAGATTGCAGAAAGAATAGAAAGGAATGAGAAGACAGGCAGTTAGGAAGCAAGGAAAGGAGAGATAAGGAAAAGAAATGTGAAGAAACCTCTCAAAATTACAAGAGAACAGGTGTTAGCGACGAAGAAACAAGCATTTGTGATTTAATTACCAAGGTGACTAATGAACAGAGATTATGGCAGCGTGTTAAAGTATGTGTCCAGCAAAAAAACGATATGAATGTAAATTAATGTTGTTAATGTGCTGAATTATAGTAATAACACCCAAGAGTGCATTCTTTCCTACGATTATGAGTACACATAGTATAGAACACCCTCACAAGTAATGTGATTGTCTTAGCAGTTATGTGTTTAAAAGCCTGAAAGTGTTTATGTAACAATATATTTAAAATATTGTAATCTTTGTATATAAGGTGTTTCCTGGTTTTAAGAGGAATTATCCGCTCAGTTGAAATGCTAGCTTGGTCCTTGGTTGATTTATTTGTATTTAGAAAAATTCATTAAACAGTATTGATGGAAATGGAAAATTGTCTTTATTGCCATAGATGATGCTCTAAGAATGCTGAGAGGATGACAAATCAGTGCTAAAAGGTGGTGTAATTTGCTAAAAAATAAATATCTGATCTCCATTCAATATCATGGTTTAGATAGATGGTTTCAGTATATTATCAGGAATAAATCCCAGTACGTTCTGCCAGGGCAGATAATTCCAAATCACTTGTCAGTTAAGTGATAGTGTTTGGTTTGGCAGTAATGCTCATTTTCTCCATGAATAATGCAGAATATTAGCATTTTAAGCCTTCTGAGAAATTACCCTCAGGCTGCATTCAAGCATATCTGAAGTGGTTTATTTGAACTCTGGGGCCTTCAGTCTGTCTTGTTTAACCAGATGAGAAAGATGCCATTCAAACTCAAGTGCCTCTGAAATACAGCATGTATACATCTGAAAGTGCAAGTCACTATCTTCTAATAGAACTGTTAGGCTGTTTTTCATATGTAAAAATCAAATCTAAACCAACAATTTCAAAAAGCACGGTTTATGAGTTAAATACAAATACTCTGTCTGATGAACAAGCTTCTTGTGAGTCCATGCAAGTTTGTATCAACTTTGGCGCAGTTCGATTTGTGACAGCAGCCTGCCAACAGGACAGACACCTTAACATTCATAACGGTCACCAAAAGGTTTGGTGTTTCTTCATGTTGTAACTGAACATTAATCATACAAGTGAAATGATTTCATAAACACTAGTAAAAAATTATACTCTCACATACTATACTGAAACCTCATGCACACACAACAAAAATACTCATAAACACTACTGAAAACTCTCATAAACTCTAGTGAAACGCTCTCACACGCAAGACTGAAACATTCTCTTAAACACTACTGGAACCCTCTCATGCGCAATGATGAATTGCACATACACAACTCAAACAGAAATTCTGAATAATGAGTCATTGGCATATTAGTTCCAAAAATAGGGAGCTCTGTTTTTCTGAATTAAGGATGAATTCAACCAAGCAAAACAGTTTCTTAAGTGGCTGCATTACCTCAAAAACTTGAAACCGTTAGAAAGTTTTGTGGAATACTTGGTTGCACTTTTGCAGTTGTCCCAGATTTTATGGTTAAAAAAGAATCTCAGTACAAATACCTAACAACACAGCCAGAGACGAAACAGAAATAAAAGCAGCCATGGCAAGAATACAGACAGATAATGAATATCACAAACATACACACACGGAATCAAAACACTGCAAGTTACACACTAAAAGACAAAGACTAAAATTTGTGTGCCAACAAACACACAGGACCGCTGCAAGCACTAACATGCTCTTCCAAGCATGATGTACGTAAATTAGAGAACATATTGTTCAGCTAGAAGTAACCAGTCCCACTGTAAGAGCCGTACAGTTGACAGTGTGGCTGATACAGCTTAATTAATTGAATTTTACGCTGAGTGAGCACATATTTGCAGTGCCCTCTCTACAAGACTTGCTGCTCTTTAAACACACACATACACATTTGTGATGTAACAAAAGAAAAAGAGAAAGTTTTCAGGAGAGAGGAAGGAAACATAACAACAAGGGAAGATGAAAAATGTAGGAAGTATTTAGCATAATAGGAAGAGGACTTACATTAAAAAAGCAACAAAAAACACAAGTGATGTACAGGGGCACAAAGTGACCAGGAAGGAGTGATACAGAGGGTAAATAGTAGAAGTAAGGGAAAAAGAAAGAGATGTCTTGATATTTCCTTCCGAGCTGCATCAGTGAAGGAAAACATAGGCCGTTTCCTACTACTAGCTACACTTTGGAGGTGAGTACACCTTCAAATCCGCAAACTGTGTCTAGAAATTACACAATTATGAGGTAAAGCCGATGCTTGCTCATTCCCAAAGCTGCAAGTTGGGAACTGGAGGAATGGCAAAGAAGCTAAAGACATTACAGAACTAACAGGGCTAAGGAAACACAAGCCCACAATCCCCCACCAGTGATTACCTGTTGTTCAGTGTGATTGACCCCGAGCAGAAACACCAGCTCCGACAAAAACATGGCCGCTGCTGTGTTTGAATGTATGCTTCTGGTGTTGGACTTGAGACCTCGGAGGCATGAGAGCACCAGGACAGTAAGGACGAGGGCCAGCATGGAGACGCACAGAGAAGAGTATGTGACCAGAGCCAGCGTGTCCAGATCCCCCTCCAACTGCTGCTCAAAGAGAGATGCGGGAAGGAAGAGAGGGTATTATTGAAGGTATATCATTTTGGAGAGTAGATGAAAATACTTTTTTTTTTCAAACATCCCATATCCCAAAAATTTATGAAAAGTAACAATGTCCAACTGCAATTAATTCAACGTAAACTATCCATATTTGGAGAACTTGAACTTGACTGTAAGCAATGAGGTTTCTGATGCCACAAGTTTCCCACCTCAAACATTTAATCACTTAGTATGCAGGGGTGCAATGGGCAGGGGGTTTGCATTAAACCATGAAAACCTTCTAGAGCTGTAACAAGGCGTCCTTTAGCTTTCAGAATGTCAGGATTTAATTCTGTGGGATTTCAAACTTTTACACTGACTAAATCCAGCAATTACCAGCTGAAATGTTCAAATGGAAAAAGCAGTAAAACCGACACAGCACGATCACTGATAGGAGACGTACAATTAATCCACTACATGCCTCATTATGTTAGAGAGGCATATTAATTAAATGACTATGAATATGTGGATTACATATACAGTATGTGGGTATTTTTCACTGACAGATCACTAACCTCTCTGTGTGAACTGTCCATCAACACGCCGAAGGTGCCCAGTCTCTGGCATTGACAGCGGACATGTGAGGTATTCCTGTACACCACCATACAGTCCCTGACTGTCCAACAACCTCCTATCTCATACCTGCAGAGAGAGAGAGAGAGAGAGAGAGAGAGAGAGAGAGAGAGAGAGAGAAAGAGAGAGAGAGAGAGAGAGAGAGAGAAAGAGAGAGAGAGAGAGAGAGAAAGAGAGAGAGGAATAAAATGTGTGCATATGCAAAGACATGAAAAGACTAATTGTATCCTATGTGCAAAAATATGTTTGTGTTATGTGTGTTTATGACCCATGAACCTTAGCATGACTAGTAAAGTAAACAACGTTTACCGTTGCAGCTTGCATGTCATGAAGTTCTGAGTAAAACATAAACACACTAACACACTGCAATTTAATATTGGCAGTTCCAAGGATCTGCTATTGGGCATGCTGGCTCACTGGCATGGCTTACTTGGACACTTCATGGAACTGAACCATCATTATTTTTATTGGTTGTAACAAGGGTGGTCATAAATCCAGTGCCAGAAAGTCAGATATTGAATATATTCTATATTTAAAAGCAAAAAAGACAAAAACCTCATCAAATTAACATATGTTATGACACATGACACATTTTTTAATCGCAAAAAGGCATTCAGGTGTTTTCCTGTGCTCCCCGGGAATGTGTTTCAAAACGGTACAATACAGATATGTAGATTCATTACACAGAACTACAATAATCAGAGGACTTACATTCAAAATATCATCATAAAAGTTAATTTCATTTGTTTAAACAGTATTAATACAGTGTGAGTATCAATACAGAGTACTAAGCAAACAAAAGTGGCATAGCACTCAATACTAAGAGAGGAGAGAGATCACTCAATAATTACGTTTAACAGTTTTGTTGTCATTACTTAGATTTCCTCTTGGGGAAGATAGAAACTATGCATTAAAAGCTGGTTTCAAATCTCTAAGTTTTTTTATAAAGAGTTACGCTGAACTTAGAATTCACTTCATCAGGACTGTTTGGGTTTTGTCTCTCACACACACACACACACACACACACACACACACACACACACACACACACACACACTATTGACTCAACATTTGAACTCCAGTTTACCTGTGAAATGCCAACACAGTCTAAAATTCTTTAATGCGTTCTGTCTGTAGCCCAGCTAGTGTGTCTGTGTGTAGGAATATATAGACAAGTGTAATCTGTACTCACGGACTGCTGTGGTTCCATTGCACACACAGTGGCTTGCTGCGATTGGCCGTCTCCAGCAGCTTGAACTCAAGCAGGATGGGCTGGTCTAAGTGTCCACCCACAAACGTCTGGTTGTTGTAGACAGAGATACTGACCACTGGGGAGTTCATTACCGGGTGTCTGGGAAGCCTGAGGCAGAGAGAATGCAGAGTTACCGTACATTTACTAGATAAGACAGAAAGCAGAGTTTAATGTCCTGGTCAGGACGGTAAAAAAAAGGCAAAAACAAGGTGAGCAGAGAGTAACAAAACTGGAATACTAGACGTCAACAACCAACTAAAAACTGGACAGTTTGTTACTTTGTAATTAAGCACTGAGGTGAGGTGAGGAAGTGGCCATAGAGGATGGGGGATAGAGAAAAAGAGGCAAAGAAACCATGATAGAAAGAGAGAGAGAAAACGGATGACAAGGATGTGATATTGGAAATAGCACCGAAGCATTATTAACATTTTCATTTTCCCTTTTTTTCACATTTTATAGACAAAGTGATTAATGGTAATTCTTGCAATTTTTGTATTTCTTCTTTAATTCTGTAAAGTTATTGTTTATGATTAAAGATAATGATATTCTGAGAAGAATGTGTTTCTAATGATTTGATGCTCCTGTGAAATAAAAGCAGTTTTGGTTTACTCTTGCTAAAGATACATGGGTAATCAAGATATCCATATCCTGTTGCTTCCTTCCTTAAAGTGTTCAGACAGCTGCCGTAATCTGATTGTTATTGTTCTGAGTGCGATTGATTCCCACCTTACTCCTCGTCGGTCTGTGTGGTACTTGGGTGGGAGAGCGCTGCCCAGACTGCGATATATCAGCATGATGACGATGGTAATGGGAGGCTCTGGCATTGAAACAGTGCGTCTGGCTGCAGTGTATTCTCCTGTCTGATTGGCTGAGATACTGACAGCGGCAGGAGCAGCATTCTGAGGAGCCAAGGCTGAAATGGAGAACTGTGTGTGAGTATATTTTCAGCCACTTACAAACTCAAGACATTAATTCTATATGTATGTGCCTGTTCTTACGCTCTCTCTCTGTCCGCTCCTTCTCCTTCCAGTTGTGTTGTTGTTGCTGTCGTTGTGGCACCAGGGCAGCAGGGGGCAATAACACATAGGTGTTGGGATCCCACAATGTCTGACCGCGAAACAGGGTGGTGTGGTAACGTGGGAAACGTCGCCGCACATGGGTCTGGTTCTCCACGCGGTCCAGGTTCATGACTGTCAAAAAAACATGCAGCAATAAACACACATGAACACAAAACTTTGGAAACAACATAAGTGGCAGGTGTTGGGGAATTTGCAGAAAACATTAACAGGAAAATGTTATTGACCAATTAATTATGAGACCTTGTTATACTATCATATAAAAGATTTATGTTACAGGTCCATGCTGTAAGATAAATTATTATCTATTACTGTACTGGATAGTGCAGTTGAGCACACTATAATTAAAAAAATGATAAAGCAAATATTATCTTGGTAGCATTTAACAACATACTGTACTGTATACCAAACACACAACGCATCATGGGATTTGTAGTTGTTAAAGGCTAACTTGTCTTTTATCTTTGTTAAAATGATAGCGTTCTTCATTTTTGCCAGTTCAGTAGTAACTACCTTTTTTTTATATGTAATTAATAAGATCGGCAGCAAACCTTAATAATGTGTAATGTTCCCGGTACACACATTTTGGCACTTATTTTTAATTGGGTAAGTTAAGTTACACCCTGATGAACATGATTTTATTTACTTAAAACACTGATTTACCTAAATGCCCTCTGAAGATGCTTAAACATTTATTGAAAAAAGTGCAGACTTTTACAGTAAACCAAAGCTTGACAAGCTAAGAAGTGGTCTTTCAGCTTTATAACAGCTGAAAATCGTGTTGGACAATTTTAATTAAGTTTGGTAGTAAAACTAAAAAATACATCTAGTTTCCTTTTTTATACACAATTTAAGGGGTAACCTAAACTGTTTGTGTCAATTAACCCATTTAATCTCTTTGCATTTGAGAGTGTGAAGAGCCAATACCAAATACACACGCACACATACACACACACACACACACACACACACACACACACACAAACACACACAGGACCAGTCGTATTATAGGAAATGAGGTGGCAAACACACATACGTATATAGTCAATGTGGAGTGTCCAATAATGAGTGAGCACTTGACCAAGCAAATAGAAGTGGAATAGCACTCAACTCTAAGAGAGGAGAGAGATCACTCAATAATTCTGTGTGTGTGTTTGTGTGTGTGAGTGAGACCGGTTGATGTGTGGACAAAGTCTATTTTCTGATTTTAAAAGTACTTAATACATTTTTTGATGGAGAAACAAATGGTTTATCGGTCAAATAAAATTGAAGAATTGGCTTTTTGATGACCAAAAACAAGAACAACGAATGATATAAAGAAATGATATTGCATTTCTGCTTTCACTGCAGCTGCTAATTCTATGTGCTCCGTCTGGGGCTCTGCATCAGGCTGTCAGTTTTAAATTATCGAACAGCAGTTTAGATGTATGCCAAAGAGGAAGAATATACAGTCAAAGAAGAAAGAGATCAGAGTCAAATAGAAAAAAATTAAAGCAGGCAATTCATGTTGGCCAAGACAGATAAGCCTATTTTATATTTTCTTCAGGTCTGGGTTTAACTGTATTACCGAACTACACTGGAAGAAGCTGGTGAGGTAAGAATCACTAGTTGGTAACTTTTATAAGTTTTGGGTGTAGAGGATTTTATAGAAATTCAATCTGTGTGTGTAGCTAAGAGCATTAACTGAGTGTGAAATTCATTGTCTGGCTTCATCCCTGCCAGAGCTGCTGCTGTTGCTATTTCAACACCAGAATCTTGTTGTTGTTGTTGTATGTGGCAAAGATTGTTTAACAGTATCACAAATACTGCTCAAGTGATACAAACACATGGAAAAGAGCAAAATGTACAAGTGAGAGGATACCAGAAACTAAATGATACAGGGCAAATGGCCAAATCTGCAGATGTACGTGTGTGTGCGTGTTTCTGACAGAGTGAACTAACTCACTTTTCATGTACAGCAAAGGCTAAGAAAAAGTATCTATAAACTTTTTCATGAGTTTTATTAGGTCTTCACTAATACTAAACTCCAGACTATCATTGTGTGTGTCTGTGTTTGCTTGAACTGTTACTGTTATGTGTCTGACTGTGTGTTCGGTATCGGTATACCAAAATGATGAATGCTGGCCAGTGCTACAGCACTAGTTGCTGTATGTGTGGGAGTGTGAAATGCATGTGCTGCTGACAGCGCTCTGGCTGTGCCACCATCATTTGCGTTAGTATTGTTTCTCTCCCGCTTTACAATGAGTCGTTCTAGCTGATTTCATAGCAGTGATTTACAGGATTATTAGAAAACCGCTGCAAATTGTATAAAGCTTAAGATTGTTCTACTGTCCTAGTCTCTTTTCATGGGTCTGGTTAGATCTAAGCTATTGTATTAATTCTGCGATCGTGTGTGGTCATTCTGAACTCACCTATGTTTGGAGCAACCAGCGCCACAGGATTGAGGTAGGTAAGCTTCATGTTCTGGGCCAGATTCTGGGCATACTGCTCCAGCAGCTCCGTCAGCTCAGCCGGACCACCACCCGGGATGTGGTTCTGACTCTGAGCGAGAGCCCGCCAAAGTCCAGAGGTACCAGGACCCAACAGCACACTGCAGCCCCGCACAATGTTCTGCAAGCAGCAGAAAGATGAACAATTGGTAAAAGACTAAAGGAAATAAAAAGAAGTAGATAACAAATGTGTCAACATCCTGGATCAGGAAAGGGAAAGAGACTTAGAAGATATAAAGAAAGGGGATCTTTTTTCTGGGCAGACACAAGCTAAAAAGTTCCAATGAAAGTGAAGATGCAGACAGTAAAGCCTTGTAGAGAGAGCAAAAATGAGAAAGACAGAAGTTGAGTTTTACGCATTGTAGTTGAGACAAGAATTCTGAAAAAACCTTATCGCCGAGCCTTTTGTCAGGCTGCTGTGACCGAGAACATGGGGATGATTGTTAACAGAGCTAAAAAAAGTAACATCCAAACAAGTCTTGACCCCAACTATAGTTACGTTTTGCCCTAGTCATTTTGCCATTTATGCACAGCGTCTTCATTTCCATGAAAAGTTTTTGATTCTGGATCCTTGCATAATGTTCTCAACAAAGAGAGATGAAGAGAGAGAGAGAAAGACAGAGAGAGACAGAGAGGGGGGGGGGGAGGAAGAACATAGTGAATTGTAGAGGGGAAATCAGAAACGGATTGTGGATAAGTGAGGGACAAGGAGAGAAAAAAAGAGAATGAGAGAAAGCTATCGGAAGAAGCTCAAGCTTGGTTCAAAGATGCAGGAAACAGAGAGAAAGGTGGAGAAGAAACAAACAAGACAGATGTGATGAAATGGAAAATGATAACAAAAAAAGTGATTGTTGGAAGCAGGAGACAATAATGGAGGAAAACAAGAGACAGATGCCTAGAGCATGGGTCTTCAACAGGGGCTCCGCAACCCCTAGGGGGTCCGCGGAGGTACTGCATGGGGGTCGCGAAAGTTTTGGTTGATTAGACTTTTTTTTATATTCCCCCCCACCCCCCTGCAATTTTTTCCACTTATTGAAATGTCTTTAAATACACATTAACATGAATTCAACACACTGTAGTAAACAGATAAATGGAGGCAGAAGATGTCTTTCAGTCATCAATGCACACATTCAGCGACACACAGGAGCTCTTTCAAGCTGGGCACCGTTTCATTCACAACACCTGTCCCATCAACGAGGAATCACAATCAGAAATACGTTAATAATCCCAGGGCGAAATTACTTTCGTTACATTACTCCATATGTAATAGAGTGTATTAGATATGGAGTAATGTAACGAAAATATTGAATGCACAATAACAATGTACATTTACACATGGCACTATAGGACCAGTTTGATATAACACAATTTTATACAATATATATAATTAGGGGGTCCCCGCTCCATCTCGCCATCAGTTTGGGGGTCCTTGGCCTGGAAAACGTTGAAGACCCCTGGCCTAGAGATTCAAAGTTCTGTATTGATTTGTTACCAAATTAGTAACTTAGAAAGGCCCAAAACACCGCTATTAATTAATACTTGTTTTAAGTAAACATGCAAATATACTTTTTGCTTTCTTAAAAATCACATTAAACCCTAGACTGTATGAAAATGCACAGTCCAGTTTCCATTAATGGCTTCCTCTGAGCATGTGTAAAATCAGGAACTCAAATATATTACTAAGATTTAAAATAAATTAAAATATTTCTTAATGAAAGAAATGTAATGCTGGGTGTGAAGCTCCACACCCAATCAGGCTGTACACTGCAATAGCTCATAAAGCCTGTATTTATCTATTTAAAAGAAAAAGGGTGAAAAACAATGGAGACAAACAAAATGACAGAGAAATGGCAGCAGATGAGAGGATTACTGGCTGAGAACATGGCACACAAAGGCTGACTGAGAGGCAGCATGGACAGGTTGGAACATAATGCTAGCGCGATCACTTTATACGTGCAACATGTCATCCAAATCCTAGTTGGAACTAACTTTTTATTAGATTAATTAGATTTCCAAAATGTTCTATGAAATGAATTCCCTTTCTTTTCTTAACCTTTATTCATGCTGTTGAGATCCTGCTATGAAAACAATTACTGTACATAACCAAACCTTCTGGACCACTGTGCAAGTACACTGGTGTCATAACAAATGCCCAATGCTTACATATTATAGAACATGTAATATCTGTATTTCTCTCCCTTACTTTAAAACCCATCTGGCACATTTTTTTGCTGTGTACCGGATAAGACATTAGCCTGGAGGTGCAGTAGTCTACAGATGGATCTGATCACAGCTTAAACATTCTTCCAATTCTTGTTACATTCTTGATGCAAAAACACTACTTTCCTCCCTGCCTTCCTTTGTTTTTCCTGCAGCCACAGGGCTTTGCTACCACTGATGGGTTACTATAGTAACAGTGTTCTACATTACCTGTTTGTCCAGCCTAATAGCTGCTGTTAAAAGTGAGACTGCAAGTGTTGCCAGATATACAGTATATCATCTTTTTTTATTGGTGAGATAACGATGGGCTGTCTGCAGCTACACATCAGTGATGCCAGGGTAAAGCATAGCTGCTTCATTAACTCTTGTTGATGAGATGTAGCCACTGTCTTAGAGCAAAGAGTTGAGGTTACAAGTGAGGCGAAATCAGGTTATTATTTTCTGGAAACTGCAAAACGACAATATAGCATTGGGGCAACATATAGCTGCTTTCTGTTGCTGTAAACCAGCAAACATAACGTTAAACCCTAATGGCCATATTACACATTTACTGTCAGGTGAGGTGAAACATCAGAGAAATGTCAGGCAGGAAAAGGTTTTCATTTCACTCTATATAGGGTATCATTAAGGCTACTGCTTGGTTGCTATAGCAACTGTCCTTGTTAGCCAAACATAATGTATTGAACTGTGATGCTTTTGAGTGCCCCAATAAAATGTTCTTGTTCATTTAAGATTGGTTATGAACAAATTTAACATTGGTTAATAATTAGATTTTATTTAATTAATGAGCTGTTTGTAAGAAAAGGGATGGCGTCCATTCTCTTTTGTTGAAGAATAAGATTTGTGGTAACCTTATGGTTATAAGATGTGCAATGATAGGGTTCTGGTGCAATGTTTTTACATATATATATATATATATATATATATATATATATATATATATATATATATATATACATATATATATATATATGTGTGTGTGTTAAATTTGATATGGTACTATGCATTTTTGGCATTGTGCAATACAGAAGTTACTGACTACAGCATGAGTTAACAGGAAATGTGCAATCATTATGAAAATGTATTTCTTTTTTCATTTGTTTCTCTCAAATGCCCAAGACAAATTTTTCCTATGGGAGACAATTAAGGCTTATCTTATCTAAAATGCGGGTGCTTGTTATTTAATTGTTCACCTCAGAGGGATAGATACACTCCTCCCTTTTACCCACTGAATTTAAATAGACCTCATGTCATAAACTAGAAGGGGTCCTTCTTCTTATGTAGAACCACAAAAGAAATGGTGGACTTTTTAATGCAGGCATGTTTTAAAAAATTGCCTTTGAATCTGGGAATTTTTTCGTAAAACAAAAAGAATGTTTATGCATGAATAAAATCTATCAAAGCTCAACTCTATTGTCAAATATGTTTCATATAATTACAAATTGACAGAGATGAAATTCTTTGGTTCAAACCAAGGGATGCTCCTGCCACACCCACTCAGTTTCTATAGGAACTCGTTCTTAGCTATTTAACAATGAGAGCATAAATGAGTGTGGCTACTTCAGCTACAGCTGTCATCAGGTGGCTAAGTCCTCCCTGTTATCATTAATTATTAAATGCTTCCCTGGGTCAACTTTAGAATCATATGAGAGAAGAAAACTGCTTTTTAACGGCCCAATATGGCCCCTGTTGAATTTGAATGAATCCTCTCCCGCTCCGCCTCCGGGCTGTATAAACCAGCAGGAACTAACTCATCAGCTAAAGATGAATGAATTCAAATTTCGAGTAGTAAATGACTACCATTCAACATCTTATTTTTAAAAGTAAAATACTACTGTTACTACTACTACTACTAGCTGTGTATTGTAGCAATGTGTAGGGATGTGTGTAGGAATGACCGGGAAGAAAAGTTGTGACTTATTATATTTGACCAAGACTTGATATTAAAATTCTCTTCATTAATGAAGATATATGCACACAATCACCAATGGGTCAATTTCACATCACTGTTTCCATAGTGATTGGCAATTTGTAAATTACTGACACACGAGCCAGTGAATTGAAACAGTAGCTTTAGAGGCAAGATGGCTGTCTTACTTTAGACCTTCAACCACTTACTTGTGATATGTGGACAACTTATTTCTTGACAGCCAAATTTGATGTATAAGCTAAATATGTATATCAAAATTAGATGGAGATCTCTGTTAGCGCCTTTATGTCAAAACACCAACATGCTAAAATGATCCTGTGTCAGCTCCTGCATCCTCAACTCAAGCCGTCTTATCAGATAAAATGAGACTGTCAGTTAATTTGGAGAGATGACATGTTGCAATATTTCATGAGCTACTGTCACTGCATTGCCATAGCAACAATACATCCCATTTCAGAGAAAAGACATCTTATTGTATGATCTCGTCACTGGGTCTGTACCCCGTAAAAGGTACACTATATCAATCAAATCTACGGTTTTAAATAACAGCAGCTATTTAATGTCTTCTGGCAGATTCTGTGCAGATTTGTGGTTGCGGGTAGAAGTAATAGAGCGTGGAAATGTGGTGTATTCCTTAAAATGAGTCAAATAACATACTAACCATAATATCCATTTGTGATGTTAGAATATCAGACCCAAAATCTATGTTTGGAGATTCTCTCAATAAACTAATATTCAAAAATGTTAATCAGCTTGTTGGTTACAGTAGTCTTGGTTAACAATGCTAATTAAGTCTGTTCAAAACATAGCTGTACTATTTTGAACATTATTTTCAATTAACCTCTCTAAATGTGTGCATTTGTAATCATCAAAACATTAATACAACTACAAATTCAAAAATGTCTAACCTCTTTCTCACAAAAAAAGCAACATCCTTGTTAATGGCAAATATTGTATGTCTTTATATGTTCCACTGTATGCCACTGCAAGAAACTCTGAAGGTTTTCGCTGTACACCTGCCCCCCTTCTCACTGCTCTCACCCTTTTTAAGCAGGGTGTTAAGGGTGTTTGGCAAAAACTGAAAAGCAGTGAAAGGAACATTTGAATCATGTGTTGTTGTTTTTTTTAACCTCATTAAAATGTGCGTCCTGAGTAGCGGTGAGTCCAAAGCCGCTCTGTTGGGTCTCAAAGGTCAGGAGGCGGGACAGCAGCCGTTCGGTGATCTGCAAGTCGTTGCCGTAGAGTCGGGCGGTTGCCTCGGTGACGTCACGCAATTGGTGGGCAAGTTTCTTCTCCAGGATTGTGTTCAGTTCAGTCTCATTACGCTCCAGAGAATCAAGCTAAACATACACACAACAACAAAACATGAAAAAGTTAATTTACCTCCTTTTTACACGTATTTAAGAATTGCTGGGATTTAATATGACAATACTAACATGTACAGAGGAACAAATGCATGTCTACAAAGAGGCATGGTATTTTCCCTCTAGTTAATTTAAAGTTGCTTACACATATACAATGTCTGCATTGTATCATGTCTTTCCTAACCTTGTATATTTGTTTAAACAGGACGACTACTACGGTACAAGTCTCCTGGGTCCACAACCTTGTCCCCCCTTTATCCTTCTTTCTGTACAATGCTGCCACAAAATTCAAATACATGTCTTTGTTCTAAAAAAGAAACATCTGGCTGCTGTACTGGGAATTTGGAATTTACAAGTTGAGAAAAAACTACCAACAGAGGGTTTCCAAAACATTTTGGAGCTGGATAAGGTGACAAACTGAAAGCATTTATCAGCAACAGGCAGTATTAACCACATTTTTTATTGACTGGTACATGGAAGATTTGGCCAGGATTCAGCCCTTTTCAAAGGACAGGTTTTGGGGTCCATGAAGACATGTGTTTAATGACATTAGACTACATACAGCGGCATTGAGCTCCACAAATGGAGGTGAAGTGCAGTTATAAAGGTCTGGCTCCAGCCATCCTCTCTCTAAATCACAGTGTCTGATGGCTGCACCTGCAAGGATGAGAAACAGGAGGTCTTTTCACAAGGTCATGGAATATATAGATTAAACTAATGTTCAAAACCAACATTAGCCAGTATATCCGTATCTATGTGTCTGAATGCACTCATGTTACTGTGTGTGAGTGTGAACGGACCGACGGAGCCTTTGGGGCAGGGCACTGCGACAGGCAGGTTGAACTTGGTTCGAGGCCACCAGATCCCCTGAGTGGTGGTTTTTGGACAACCATCATAAATGACTGCAGAGAAAAAGAACATTCTTCAAAATCATCCTTATCAGTTTGATGAACTTTTCAATTAAGAACATAACAATAAGTCCCTGATAATGTTGAAATATTTTTCTTTTGACTTGCAAAATAGAAAATGAAAATGAATGCGATAGAATAAAATAGCAGCTACAAATTAAAGGAAGCAATTGCAAGATGGAAACTGGAAAGTGGCAAAGCGGCACAGAAGACAAAAACAAATACCTAGAATTGACTGGAAGATGTTACATAAAAGATAAATATAATCAACAGTTTTTTGTTATTTAAAGGCTCAGACACAAGTTGGACAAACGCAATTGTGAAGGACAAAATAAAAAATATAACAGTAATAATTAAATATGGTGGAACCTCAGCAGTGCCTCATTTGTTTCATTAATTTCTGTTTGTCTCCATAGATAATTGACTCAGTCTGAATAGGGGTTTCAAATCCATCTTAACATTTTATACATTGTCTTTAAAGAACACAAGACAGTTGTCTCTGAGACCACTTGAATTACAAAACACTAAAAGATTATTATGGAATTTGTGCACAATTATCCCAAAAGTAAGTCCCTACCACAGCTTTAATATTAAATCCAGCTTTGCAAACTACTGTTCAAAAGCAAATCATTTTTGTCGATCCTTTGGTTCTTTTTGACAAAAATACAGAAGGAAAATACAAGATTGTTTCCATCAAAATAAAATAGTTGGAAGAAAATGTAATTTTCAAATGTTTCTGTCACAAGGTCAAGAACAAAGGTGTTTGACAAGCAATCTTAGTACCTCCTGCTAGGCAACTTACTCTTATAAGAATGCACAATGCACCTGTAAGATGCTTAATTTCAACGGTTTTATATTCAATCTGCAGTGTCTCAGATGTGATGCTGAGCACATGAACAAATTCATGAATGCATGATTTAACCCCCGATGGGTAAACCAAAGTTATTTTGAATGCAAATGTTTAAAATAAAGGATATACACAAGCCTTCTCACCTTCACAGCCTGAATTTGTGACCTCCGCAAAGGGGCTGTCACATAAGTTGCATTGGCGGCCAATCACGCCGGGCCTGCACTGGCACTGGCCTGTCTCTGGGTCACATGACCGCGAGAAGGAACCCACCGGGTAGCAGTCACATGGCAGGCAGGTGTTAGAGCCCCGTGGACGATAGTGAAACTCCTGAAATATAAACACACGCACACACGCGCACACACACACACGCACACACACACACACACACACACATGCACACACAAACAGGGTAAGCATAATTAGGAACACTGATGAAACTCAGTTAGAGAAATGTAAAATGTCACAGTGCCAAAAATAGGGCCAGCGATTACATCACAACATGGACCAGGTCAAGATTTATTCAATGACACAAAAGGGGAAACGGCGGCTACATAGACATGAATACAAGAGCAACAATCCATGCATGATGTGTAAAGAGCCAGAGATTAAAAAAAGCACTTCATTATTTAGTTTGCTAAACTTGCATGAGAATTTGTTTTGAGCACCAGATTTTGGAAAAAGAATTATATCTGTCTGGAGGGGATCTTTACGGGAAGTTTGTAATTAGCAAACGCGTTATTATCTCTGCCTGTAGCAGCTTTATGTTGCATTTTACAAGTTGAATTTCACGAGTATTCTGCTGTTGCTTGATGATCCAAGACATGACCAGGGAACTCAGCTTCCAGAGTCAAATCCCCTCAACATGATAATGGTCTTTGACAACATTAATTTGTGCTCAACGTAATTAATTTAATTATGTGTTCTTAAAAATAATGTTTTTATTGTGAACTGAAGGGCATTAAAACAACAATTTAATTAATTGCTAATGCTTAAGATGTACACTCACACATAATACTTAATACAGAGTTGTGTGTGTCAGCCTTGACCTAAAAGGCTTAATGAAAACATTCCCATATTGTGAGCATGAAAAGCAGGCAAAGCTTTTATTTCAAGCTTCATTTTTCCGAAAATGAAGAACAAAGGGCAAAAGGGCACAGGACAACATGTGGTTAAGCAATACCAGAGATAAAAGATTAGGGTCAAAAGATCAGATTAAGGAAGGGTTAAACATCCTGGCTACCTACAAACATATCCATTTACACACTTGAACGTTTACACAAGGCAGAAATATTAATATGTAGGGATAATCATAGTATCATGGTTGACGTAGTTTGTATGTCTGGCTGTGAGATGATTACTGTGCGTCTAGGTTAAACCAAAGCCAAAGTGAGCTACAGAGTTACACCACTAAAGTCCTTCTAATCCTAAAAGTATTCAATGTGATGATATATACCAGCAGGTCTGTTTTCATTCAATTGAGCTTTGAAAAACTACTATCTAACATCTCTGTAATACAATGGAAAACTCTCTAGTTAATACTAGCTAACTAAAAAAGTAAAAAATCTGCATCTGATGGTGCATCTACAACTGGAGAAATTAAAGCAAATGCCGCACTATATTTTTTACAAAAGTTTAGAGACTGCGTTTCCAACAGCTTTCATCACTACTTCAGCATTGGTGCACCAACCTTTCTACGTTAGTCAAGAGTAAAAACATGACAAAATACATTTTTATACACGTTGCAAAGTGTTGCGTCTATGTGTGTTTCCTCGTTACCTTGCACTGACAGTGTCCGCTGGTCTTGTTGCAGTCAGGGTCAAACCCTTTGTTAGTGTCACAGTCACAGGGTCCACAGGTTGGAGATCCCCACCAACCTCTAGGACAATGGTGATCAATCCTACACACACACACACACACACACAAACACATACACACACACACACACACACACACACAGTAACACAAGTGGGTCAAATCAGTACGAGAAAGAGAGCAATTGAGCAACAGAGTGTGGTTAAAACTTTTTTTGTTCTTTAAAGCAATCATATTTCATTCTGACTTCTAACTAATGACAAACTAACTAACTGAGTTTGAAACAAAGATATGAAAGAGAGACACAGTCAGTAAGAAAAGGACACACAAAAAGATGATCAAACAGAAAACATATTGATATTGAAAGGTGTAGGGTAAAACTAGAAAGAAAAAGAGGGAGGGAGTTTGAGAGGCCTGAAAAGACACAAGTTCAAAGAATATGCACTTCAGCAAGACATATATGGTAACCATTATTATCCAAAAATATAAAGAATGACATGAAAGCAAAAAACACTTTTATCTATGCCTTCATTTTAAAACTTGTGTTTTCCAAAACTGCTGAACTTCAAACACAGCTCAGATTGTATCACTCTGGTTTATCACATGCAGTGGCTCTTTCATTCTCTTTGCTCACATCTCTTTTATTGGGATCTCCGTCTGTTCTCAGTGTCTAATGGATCACTGAGGAGTTCACAGTCAATGCAGATCCTTTTGAGCATGTCTTTATTGCTCCTGAAAGGGAGTTTAGGAAACGTAATACAGATATCAGCTACCTCAATAGAATATTAGGAATGACTCTATTTCTCCAGAAATGTTTTTGTTAGATCTCCCAACAGAATGTCTTTTCCAAGTGAAGTGTCTCTTCTTGCTGTGTGTATTTTTGGTTGTTAAAGGGCTCGAATGATAGGACAAACATATCCAGAGAGCCAATTGCTTTGTCTAATCATAACTGGGGAAGGCGGAGCATAGAAACAGAATGGTTCTTAACAGGAAGCTACGCTGGCTGTGCTCTGGTAAATAGCCTTTCCTAAATGAGAATTTCAAATTATTCACATTACAGTCATCTGAAAATGGTATTGATGCAGCTAACAATTACTTTTTAATGTTATACTGTATATACAATATATGTATTAACTTTTGATTATTATTAATAAAAAATGACCAGAGCACAAACTGATGTCTTAAATCTTATATTTTGTCTGACCAGGAGTGAAATCTTTTACAATGATGAAAAATCTTGACTTATTAATTAATGTGATTAAAGTGAGTTATTAGGAAGCTGATATCAAGGCAAACTTCATAAATCTTGGTGTCTTCATTTTAGAAAAAGAGGGCAAATTACAGCAGCGGTGAGAGAGAGAGGGGGGGAGGAGGGGCAAATCAGAGAAAATTAAAAGAGAGAGTAGACTTATATTTCATTAGCAGCCTCATTAGAATGTGTATCTTTACACACACCAACTAGGTCAAAGACAAGACAGACACACACACACACACAGAACAGATCATGAGATAAATGTAAAGCTGTGTGGATTGGGCAGGAAAGAAGGGAGCAAGGAGTGAGGTCAGGGTCCCGCTTGCTTCACACAGTAAGACACACACACACAGATAACCTTGATGTGTGTACGTTGTTATGTTAAGTCTACACTCATTCCACTGTGGATTACATGCACCGCTGGAGATGTGGGACAACAAAGCTGAACTAAAGCCACCAAGACACACGCACACAAAACAATGGAATGTGTGTGTGTGTGTGTGTGTGTGTGTGTGTGTGTGTGTGTGTGTGTGTGCACGTGCATGTACCTGTGTTGGCAGTACTGTCCATAGTGGTTGTCTCCACAGTCACAGATGTATCCATGGGAAGAGCTGGGCTTCCTGTGGCACTGAGCCTCATTTTCACATGGATTCAGATGGCAAGCGTCAGTGCAGCCTCTACCATAGTAACCTTGGTGGGGGAGAGAGAGAGAGAACAAGAGAGAGGATTCATTTTACAATCACGGCCATCCTGACCCTACTAGTCAAATGCAAGCAAAAAATGCTGCCCTGTCTCCACCAAATTTGTTTATACAATACAGAACTTTCTTTACCAGTTATATGAATTGAACAGTTTGTAGAATGGAAACCCACACAGTCCTGATGAGGCAATGAAGTTCAACTTAACTCTTAATAAAAAAAACATGGAGAATTGAAAGCAGCTTTTACATCTATAATGCATAGTTTCTGTCTTCCCCAAGAGGAATTCAAAACTGTCGGTGCGCCCACATGAAACAAGCATTCCGTGATTGCGCACCAACTCCCAATCCCTCTTACATGCAGTTGCTAGTAGCCAAGGAGGACACGGAGGATGAAAAAAACCATGATGGACCCTTCCGAATAAGGATTTACTCTTATTTAGATACCTTCAAGTAAAGTGTTACCAAACTTTTTTTGCATGTACAATAATGAAATGAGAGCACAACAATACTATTGAAATATGCAGAATGCTGCTCCATATACCATCCATGTACCAGAAATAATAACCTGTCAGTTCACAAGTACACAACAAGCAAACATCTCAAACATCAAACAGCGATTATCACAAGAGTCCTTCTGCAACTCACTCCAGCTGGGCCAACCACTGGAAAGCAAGACACAAATGTGTATTCTAATGCTGTTGTTCACTCAAAATGAAACACAAAGCAACAGAAATGATCCAGTCAGATTCAGCCCAGCCACAAGTGTAACAAACAAGTCCAATCTGAGCATTAAGGTACATTATAGCATAGTGATCTACACAAAAAGAGGGGCTTCTGCTGCAATTTAGGTACCGGTAAATCCACATACACACCTTTGGCTGGCAAATTTAAAAAATATTGACTAAACAAATTATCAAATCATCACAGGAGCAAATAATTGACACATTAATTGATAATGAAAATAATCTTTAGCTGTAGTTTTAGTATGTTTTGGGTAATGTCTCTCCATAATAATAGCCCACACATGTTCAGGTATTTGTAATTTGTACAATACTGAGAGTGTGAAGTGTGAGCTAAACAAAAGTCATTGGGAAAAATGTGAAGACAAAAAAATGTATACACCTCTCAACCATAATAACACAGACATTTTCCTCAGTAAAAAAGACAGCACTTCAACACAACGTGCAACACACAGATTCCCACTGTACACTTCAGTATGCACCGGTGTAGCACGGTGAACCAAGCAGTCATACACTTCAATACAGTCCCCAGACACTCCACACAAACACACCAGCCTCTAATATGTAAATACAGGCCAGTACATAAAACACCTCTTTAATCTTATGACTAAAGCAGTGCTTCACAATAAACTTTGGGGAGCATTTAGCACAATAAAGATGGCCTCTCACCCAGACCTGCTATTAATTTAAATAGAACATAATTGTTGCATGTAGTTTTTAATGTACCTGCATTAAGCGTTGACTTAAAAAGTTATGTGACTATAAGACTGTAAGTGGGTGTGCAGCTTGTTGGGGTCAGCATTACTACCTATGGAGCTGACAAACGTGCCAGGTCTGCTTTCATGTGTTCGTCTTTAGAAAATACAGAAATCACTCTGCTTTTCAAGCCTGTGGCCTTGGCTGCAGCTTTAGACACACACAAGTTTCCAATGACTCCTGTTCTTTAAATATTCTCTCTCTCTCTAGCTTTTCTGATCTTTGTGATCCTACAAACCAACACATCCCGTACCTAGCAAAATAAACTCAAAAACACACAGGCTTTGTTTTTTTTTTCCATTTCTTCTACCTTTGTCTTTCTTCCTCTTGCTTGAAATTATTTCAAGAATTATACAAACAACAAATTAAATATAATCCCAGCTATTGTTCTGTTCCACAATTTGTTTTCAAATACATAGCATTGTGTCTCTTATTTGTTCTCCATGATCCCCCAATCTCCAACTCCAAGTCTGTTGGTCTCTACTTCTGCTGCTTTGTCTCAATCACTCAACCATCTGCCCTATACATCTGTAGGCTTTCACCATGGCAACTGAAGGAGAGGGGCGACAACAGCCTTGGCTGTTTTCAGACGTTTATAATGACACTGGCCTTGTTGCAGAGAGAGAGAGAGAGAGAGAGAGAGAGAGAGACAGAGAGAGAGAGAGAGAGGCTCAAGTCTGTAAGAACAAAGAGCTGTAAATCATCATCAGTCATTTGTGTCCAGTATGTATGTTTTTGTCTTTCACAGTCAGGGTCCAGGAGCTTCCTTAAAAAGTCATTATTCTCAAGCTGTACACATCTAGTGTGTGTCACAGCTTTGCATCCGGCTTTGGACATTTTATTGTACACAACATCAACTTGACTTCTCCACAACAGCACAATCAGGAAGAGAAATGTGAGTCGTCGGTTCACTGAAACATCAATTCATCCTATGTATGCAACTGTCCTCTCTCTGACATTGGAAAGATTGTGGATGTCAGAAATATCCCATAACGTGTTTTGGTGGAAAAAACATTAAAACAGCAGTTAACTTTGACTCCAATGACTGTGTTATTTGAAAGTGCTCCCACCCACAGCGATGAACCACATCAAATTATAATCATCCATTCAGTGCGTTTGAGCAAAGACTCAACTTGTCCACCGAGTCTAGGTCTCAATACATAAAGATCCAGTTAAAGGTATCTTAAAATAGGGTAGTCTGATTAGTTTGAAAGTTCTCCAAATTAAGTATCTTAAGAGGCCAGTTGGTAGAGCAGGCGCACATATATACAGGTTTAAGCCTCAATGCAAAAAGGCCCAGGGTTTGACAATTTCCTGGATGTCTTCCCCCCCTCCTCTCCCCCATTTCATAGCTGTCCTATCAATTTAGGGCGGAAATGTCCAATAAAATAATCTTTAAAAAATAAGTATCTTAAAATTGGTTAACGTGACGAGTTACAAAGTACTCCAAATTAAACAACAAACTGTAGAAACAACGTAGGTCAACGTTAGGAGACCTTTGTGATCCTAGATACAGTTAACAAATATCCGGTTAAGGTAAGGGAATGATTGTGGTCATGCTTTAAAAATAAAACATTGACTGTCGGTTGGAAAAAACAGCGTCTCCTGGGTTAAAAGTCAGAGGTTTCGTTGAACCATCAATCCACCCCAACCTCCTCGCCTTACTTCCTCCTTTGTTATCATCATAATTACTATTGCTGCTAAAGGTCATTGTCACTTGAACATAAACATATGTCGCACTTGTAAAGAAGGACAAGCTCGAAATGTTTAGCATTGTGTTAACTTGGCCTAGTCCAGTACTTTTAATGGATGTTCGGTAGACTAAAATAGCAGGTTGTTATTGGTGTTTAAATCTCAGATATCGACCAGACAGCGTGGGTGTGTTTGATTGAAAACTTTGTACCTCAAACATGAAAAGAATTGACCTATATATATCTTGACAATAGTGTGTTCAATATTAGTCTTAACATGCTCCAGAATTGTGTGTCATTGTACACTGAGTAGTCATACAAGATAAAAACGTTCTTCAAATAGAAGATTTCAAATGTTTAGAGAAAACTCACTATATCTCATTCGTACAGCTGTACAAGTGCCGAAGTAAAATATCTGTAAATCTTTTTTAAAATATCAAACCTGATCAATAAATGACATTCCTAGGTGAGGAGTCATTTGTCACAGAGAAAAACTTTTCCATGATTCAGCACCTTGAGGATTTGGCATCTACTGTAGGTTGGAACAAATACAGCTTAAAAACTCATAAATCTTTCCTTCTTCCCAGAGGGTCCGAGCTTATAATACTGCAGCCGTACCCTGGAAATCCAGAGAGCACAATTTGAATTTGCTCAGTGAGTTACTCTGGCATCAAGTAATGCTGCTCATTAACTATATCCTTGTAGCCGAGCTGCACCAATCACATCGTTGTATCTGATATAGGCGGGCCAGAGGCGAGCTAAACAGATGACGACAGTTTAATCTACCAGTTAACTCCGCTGGTAACTAAGCATATGGGGCTCTGGATGCGTTACCCCGTGCATTGTTGTGATTGGTTGTAGTGTTACCATATTCCATGCAGTGAGACGGGAGACTTTCATTACTCGATGCCAGACCCTTAATCTTTCGGATTTGGGTCTGGATTTCCAGGCTATTGCAGCTGCACACCACACCACAAAACAACAGCCTCATATAATGCACTTTTCTTATAAACCAATAAACAAATATTTATTTGTCATATTGTTTTCAATCACTATTTTAATGCCTCCACAAAAACAGGAAACATTGATATATGGCTTATTATTACAATAAAGGGGTTAGTTCCTGGAAATGTATTTTCTATATGTGATCAAGTTGGATTTCAGCTCAGGGTAACCAAGATGACATAAATCAATAATTTATCAGATTAAAGTAAAATTTCACCACTGTGAATTAGTCTGTAGCAACTGGCAGCGTAACGTAACACCACACACAGGGTCATATACTGTATATGTACTCAGAAACAGAAGGGCAGATGTCTCTGTGCTATGTCATGCAGGAACTTGTCTTAGTGTGTGTGTGTGTGTGTGTTTGTGTGTGTGTGTGTGTGTGTGTGTGTGTGTGTGTGTGCTTTCTAAGTTTGTATTAAACGAATCAGAGGTGCTAAAAAGTAGTTGCATGAGAGACCCATTGGGGTAGTTCCACTGCAAAGCCAAAATACACACACACACACACACACACACACACACACACACACACACACATGAAAGGGAATTATTCAATGTGCACCTCTTTTTCTCTCTCTCCGGTTCTATTAAAATTTAATATGATTAGTCTCGAAGCGCCATTCATTGTCTAACAGTCTCCATCTTTAATGCTCATTGTGCTGATAAAAGATAATGATAATGAGTGTGTGTGTTTACAGTAAATAAGTGCACACGCATGAAGTTTGTGCATATGCTCTGTGTTTGTGAAGGCATCAGTGTGTGAGTGCAGCCTCTCTGCGTGTGTGCTTAATGTTAATAAGCCAAGGTGTTAGCATTAGCTTGCGGGGTGGTGCAGGATGCTACAGGGATAGCATTCTTCTCTGCTTCCTCCTTCACATGCTGTCAGGCCTCAGGCTCTCACACTTTCACAAACTACTGTGTATCCTCCACGAACCACTCTCTCTCTCTCTCACTCATTCCTCTTTCAGTCCCTCCAGCTTAGCTTTAATCTCGTGCACTTATTTTCAAACTTTTCTTTCTTGAAGAACCTTCCTCTGATTTGTCTTCTATCATCTGGAGGTAGACACTAAGCTGGCAGCCTGCAGCATCAGGACACATTTAGTTTGGTGGTTTGGAGGTGTGACAGAGTCAACTTTTGTGTTAAAATAGTCTTTCCTTACACATGCAGACATTTGCATTTCAATCAAGCCTCAATTACATCAATGAGTCTACATGGCCAAACAAAATTACCAAGAATAATAACGTTATTTTTCTTCAATTCTCTTCTTTAAATCTTCCTCCTAAATTACATGTACACTTACAATTTCTTTGGCCACAATGTATAAAAAAGAAAAAAAATATGTAGAGGGACACCACATATGAGTGGTACTTGTTTTCAGAAGCCAACAGCTGAACAGAAAAAAATACACAAAGACTACAACGAGAGAGTAGAGGGCGGTATAATGTAACATTACTGCCCTATTAGGCTTCCAAAGGAACGCTCACCCAAATTTACTGTATTGACAACTGCAGATGAATCACTGGGACATCCTCAAATAGTTTACATATAGTGGCTGGCTAGCTGTACATTATTGTGAATTAAATGAGGGAACATTTGGAATTTAATAACAAAAGTAGTTTTAAAATCTGTCCAGATGGTAACCGGAAATCTAGATCTCAAGATGTGGAGAATGATGACGAATGTAAGAGAGAGTATCAATATCATGACAAACTAGTATGAAAAAGTTGATTGGCTACTTTCTCTCTCACTCTGTTGTGGTTTTGTCTTTTGTGTGGTTCTGGTATTTGCTATTCAATCTCTTGTCTCATTCGTCATTTAATCATAAATATAAATAATTTCCTTTAATCATCTCTGCCTGGTCGGTGTAGTCTGTTTAATCAATACCCGTAGAACTGAACTGCAGCTGTTGCATCAGTTGCTGCTAATACAGTTTCAAACAAATATCAAATATCTCCATCCCCTGCTTCACTTTACCACTTCTTTCTCTGTGGTGTGTGCATCTGTCATTTTAATTTTCTCTCACTTCTGTGATTTGTATGTCTCTGTGTGTATTGATGCCAGCTGTGTGTGGATCTATTCCCAAACGTGTCAACAGTGTTTTCAGGCTGTTTGATTTAACTTCCTCGTGCACACTTTCTTCTCTTCTTTCCTCTTGCCTCAAAACTTTTGGTGTTTATTTAACACTATTTCTGTCAACCCCCTCTCCTCTTCATTAATCATTAACATATTCAGCCTCTCTGTTCCTCCTCTGCCTCTTTTTCATCTTTCTATAATTCCCTTTCTCTTCTTTTTTCTCACTAATTCTCTCTATAGAGTATATGTTTTCTTCTCTTTTAATCAGGTCTTTCTCATCCACATTAATTCTACCTCATTACATTCTTCTGACTAAAAAGATTTTGAAAATTCGCCTGCAGTCACTTTCTTTCTCTCTTCTCTTTCTCTTGGTCTCAGGTGGATGAGACCTCATTATGTGTTCCCAAATATCTGTTTAACCCAGTTAGAGCATTTGCAAACACCTACGCAGATATGGCCGCGTTATAAATACCTTTTTCTGTCCTTCTAAATCAGCTGTCTTCTTTCACCTTCTCCTGCCACACATCTTCTCTTTCACATCCAATGTCCAGAGTGTGTCTAATATTAGGACTATTTCCCTGGCACCGAGGTTCGCATGCAAGCAATTTAACTTGCATGACTTGAAGTGTTAAATCGTTCTTGGCTGTGTACTACTACTACTACCGAGTAGTTTCAAAGGGATGAGGTGTTTTTAAATAGCAAAATCAGTAAAGGAACCATCTGCCAAACTTAAATGACTTAATAACACAGTATTAATTATTTTTTTCTATCTTGTTTTTATCAACTTTTTTTCTTACATTTGTTTTTGCTTCCTATCCTCCCACTGATATTACTATTACAACACAAGCTCATTCCCACAGCTGTAACATCCTCATCCATTATCCACCATACCACTAATGGTGCATTTAAAACAAGAACTGACACAGCTAAATCTACTCTTGCATAGATGCTTTTGCTGCTGCCAAGCAGCAACCCCCCTTCTCTACTGCTTGTATTATTATGCCGTTCAGTTACAAAAATGAGAAAATAAACAATGAAATTCCTGAACAAGGAGACAATCTGTCAAACTGACTGGACATTGGAGAGTCTCATAATATTGCATGTCAAGTCATGACTGGAAGTGAATAAGTTGTGCCCCTTTTCTCAAGCATAGCATCATCAAACGTGTGTACCACACCAGGATCATCTCTTTGTTCACTTACCAGGTTCACACATACAGGTGTGTCGCTCCCATTGGTCAGAACAGCGGCTGTGGCCTGGACAAGGAGACGAGACGCAGGGGTTGCCAACATTACAGCCGGTCTCTACTTTGACAGCTCTCGACGGGCGTGGCAGGGGAGGGGCATCAGGTCGTACACCCAACCGAACGCCCTGTAGAAAAAGAGAGAGAGGAATATGTTTTAAGATAGTTAAACAAAAAAATTGGCAGATTCATTCATTTATTAAAATCAGTCTTTACCAAACTCGGTTTGGAGCACATTTCTATCTCTTATGTGCCAATATTTTAAGCTTCTCTCCACCCATCCATCAATAAGCAAAAGAAAAACAATCCTTTCTCCACACCTGTATGCATCCTTTTATCCCGTTTTGAACCTCTCCAGAGCCCAGCACTCCTCCCACATGCAGATGTTTCACCTTCAAACCATGAATCTCATTTCCCACTATCACTGTTCCCTAATGGGGAGAGAAAGAGGGAGAGAGGTAAGGGGACAGAAGAAGACAGATAGGACAAAGATTATTGTTATGAATAGCTGTATGCAAGTTGAATACCTGAACAAAGATACACATTTGACTACTATTATTTGACAATGGTGAAGAACTCGGTAATAGACTGATGTGAATATGGCAACAACAAAAAAATCTAATTTTATTAGTTTACAACATGACAAGTTCCTTTTTTCTTACTGCCTGGATAACTGGAAGTCATGATTCTTCTATTTTTATCATTTACCACTATATCATGTAGTAGTCAGGTTAAAATGTAGTCAGGTAAAATTATGTAGGTGGAAGGGAGTAGAGGGGAACTGTCGAGTGAATGATTGATTGACTTTATTATATAAAAGAAAACAATAACATGCATCTATTATGGAGAAGGTCAATACTCAGCTTATAACACTGACAGTGTTGGTAAGCAATGTTGAAATCTTATCTTGCAACAACCATGAAAAAATAATCAATGAGCCCTGGTTATCACTGTTTCAGTAGCATGGGAAGATGCCTAAATGGAGGGTGAGATCTGACTGATAATAGCTGCACACATGCAAAACACTTTCAAAGGTAATCATTGTTTAATTGGCAGATACAATGTTTAATCAGTTCATATTTAAAAATGTTTTCTGCATCGTTTACTCAGTGTATTACTTGATGCACTTTGAAGAACAGCCTGTTGAACTAATTTTGCTGTCAGATAATTTAAGAATACAAAACAAAACTTGTTGTCAAAGATGCCAATAATACACAGTGTTTGCTTTTCTGTGTGCATGTTACTGTCACAAACGTACATTCCTTATTTGCATTCCAACACATGTCCCCACGAATTTAACAGACATCATCTAGTCATCAATTTGACACATTAATCCCCTGCAGATTAGCCCACATTTTAGAGTGACTGAGGCCATCAAGGGTTATAAAATCTGGATGTTGTAAACATTTGTGTGTGTGTGTGTGTGTGTGTGCGTGTGTGTGTGTGTGTGTGTGTGTGTGTGTGTGTGTGAAATTGTGGATGTATATCTCATTGTTTTCTCTACTTGGATTATAATGTGCCAAAACATTTTATTTGCAACATTTCAGGAAAGAACCAACAGTAGGAGTGCAAATATATTACGTACGTGACAATTGCAAAGAACATCTGGATCATTTTAAACAAGATCTATCCCCCTAATTGAACAAAAATGTAGCTTCTAAAAGCCCCAAAAAGGCAAATCAGAATTCATCTGAAGTCATTAAAAAAATATTTGTCTTGAACTCTTAAAAGTGGCCTGACACACGTATTTCATTATTTTGTGGTAATGTCTGAAGTTCTACCACAGACACTGTTACATTTTAAGAGTAAAAAATGCCTTGGTTACCTTGTTTCAAGCCATTGTAGCGTTGTATAGATAGCCTGCAAGAAGACTCAGCTCAATTTGCGCCAGTTCTTATTAATATTCAACAAGCTAAGCTGCTTGACTATAATTGGCTAACAGCTAACCAATGAGAGCCTGGCTATCAGCATTCTTTACCCAGCGCAACATAAATAGTAATGAGCTGAGGCAACATGACGTCAGACTGACCAGCATTTGTAATTGGCCTGATTTCTCCGCATATTTCTTTTCAGTGGCTAGAGTTGACAGAGGAGGAAGCAGTTCCTTTTCATTATCACGACATAAAACAAACACTTATGCACCTAACATATTTTTTAAAAATGCAAGTAAAAACGGTTTTGTGTGGCTGGGCACCTTTAAATCAGGTGTAGCGATAAACTGGGATAATCTTACTGGTTCCCAGTCGAAATGTTTCCAGATTCTTTCCTGGATTCATCATGTCATCAGGTACATTTTATCAAACCTTGGTTGCTCCAAACCACACATGGTTCATACAAACACACTGCACACACAAGGATTTAAATCTACAAAGTATCCCTTTTTATATAATTTCAAACTAGAAAATGTCTAATACCATGCTGAGTAATTATTTCATGGCATGTTCATAATCTTTCGTGCTCTGACAAAAAATTAATTTAAGATTGAAAGTGCGATTATATGTAAATTATTTAATAATTTGCTGATATCTTCTGCAGTGATCTCCTGCAGTGTACTGATTTATAACAGGAAGTGAGGTAGAAGTCTGTGTAAATAGATATATTTTAGATTAGAGGATATTAAAAAAGATTTCTCGCCTTCATTCATATTAAATGCTTTACAATTCCATTTTTATTTATTAGACTGACTGCACATTTCAAATTTTCATTATTTGAAAATAAATCAAATTAAAGAATTAGAGATGAATATTATTCGTTAACAATAAATTTAATTGTTAAGGGAAATGAGTAGTTTTAATTTAATAAAGCAGATATGATTTTAAACTGTGCTTGCAAGTCAAATCTGATTTTTTTAAGAACTTACACTTGCTGCCCTAAAAAAGATGTATAAATCCTAAAAAAGATTTAATCTGTCTGAAAACAGCTTCCCTTCAAGGGTTGTATCATGTCTATTACTGTACCTGATAAAGTCCGAAGTCTAGCCGTAGTGTGGCAACGTAGCGTGTCTCACGGCCACTACGAACGTCTCGCAGTTCCAGTTGGAGGTCGTGCCACCGGCCGTCTGCCACCTGCACCTGATCCAACCGCAAACGCACCGGTCTGGTTGAGCCCCGGGTCACAGAGAACACCAGCTGACCATTTATCACCTGAGAGGGATTGAGGAAGACACACACCAAAAAAAGAGGAAAAGAGAGAACCAGAGTGTGAAGAAACTGCTTGGTAGGTAAAGAGAGACAGAGAGGTGACTCTGTGTGTATCTGTGTGTGTGTGTGGGAGTGTGAAATTGAAATCTTGGCTGCACTCCTGCCAAGATGCTGCTAATTCAATACTGTTTTTTGATGAAGTAATGTAAGAAATGTAAACTGTACATAATTTCAATTATACAGTTTTGTCTTCTATAGAAGATGAAAATGTAGTATTACAACACAAAAAAGAATCACAATGACCGTGAGACATAAGAACAGTTCCCATAATCAACGTGACCGCTGTTAACACGTTTAGCAGCCCACGCTACATTTTGCATCCTGTGGCGCTTAGTAGGATTTGGCTTTATATGTTCAGCTTTGATTTAAATCACAAAGAGATGGAGAGAGAGGCACTGGCAACAATCTGCTATGCAATAGGGCTAAACTGGTTTGTGGAAAATTTGGTCTTGATTTCAGAAACTCCATTGAGCTTGGTGGGACTTGAAAGTCAACAATTATAATGTCATCAATAGTCTCATGCATTAATATGAAACCACAATTAACTTTAGAGCGATAATTAATGTTCAAATATGTTCTAATACAGACATTAACGGAAATGGATGACAGTCGGTCAGTCAGTCAGTGTGTGTGCGCACCTGGAACAGCAGGCTAGTGTACTGGCCCGCCTGAGCCTGAAGCAGTGTCCCCTCTCGCGCTCTGGTCCTGAACACCAGGCCGAGGTACCAGGGCGTGGAGATGGTTACGTCGTTCTTTAGGTCCCACCAGAGGGCGCTGTTACCCAGGAAGCGATGTGGGTGTGGCATCACTGAGGTCGAGGGTGAGAAAAAGACAGCGAATGAAAGGTACTGCAATGTCCGAAACAGCCTTGAAGATGTCCCTGTTCCGGGACTGAATTTGTTTTTTAGCCCGAGCACGGCGAGGGGAAGACGGCGGCAGGGCCGCAGCCATGACGGCTTTGAAGGCTAAACCTGATCCCGATCCTGATGAAGCTATTAAAGACTCTTTATCTAAAGAGAGACTTCCCGTTCTGAGTAGCAGGTTTTATTTCTTAATTTTTAAACTGAATTAATGATCAATAAAACGAAGCTAAAGACCCAAAACATGGTAGAAAAGGGTCAGTGTGTTGTGCCTCAGTTATCAGTAAAAATTCAGAATGAAAGGAAATCATCCATTTCACCAAGTTTTTTTTCAGTCAACGCCTTCAGAGTTTGACACTATCTATCTAACTATCAATCCATCCATCTATGAACATGCATTTCACTTCACTGCTCAAAAAGCCTACAAGTGTTGTAGCTCATTACAAAATGAGGACTAAATATTGGAACAAAGGGAAAAAATGCTGAAGTGCAAACTGAGGCATTAACCTGAATGAATGAATGACAGAGCACTTTTGGAGTATTAAAGTGTAATGCCGCCTATTAAAACAGGTTACATTTCTGTCATTCAAACAAAGTGTAAATAAAAAAGAACTATAGAAGTTTAAAGGTGTTACCTTATTTGAACTTCACTAAATCATTCATAAATGAAATGTGGCATAAGTATAATTACTGCTGACAAGCAAAGGCCACTGAGTGTCAGACAGAAACTGCCAATTATCTCAGCCATGGGTTAATTTGTTACTGATATTTATTCATTTATTTATTTAGGAATTATACCAAAGTAGCACAATTCATGTGACAAAGCTAAAGGTTGTCATTGGTTGAAAATGCATCATGTAGGACCCTAGGATGAAAACAAACGTATAAAGCCTCTCACCGTGGCTGCAGTCCTTTCCTCCGTACCCTAGGGGACAGTCGCAGGAGAAAGTCTCCCAGCTCACCCTGCAGGTTCCTCCGTTCTGACAGGGGTTGGACTTACAGAAGGGAAGCTTGGCACTGCAGCCTATAAGGAGCAACAGACACATAACATCACCAATGAAGTTCCCAAAAATGTATCACCATAACATGTGCCTCAGCTAATGCACAAAATGAAACACTGCATGCAGTGGTTAGCCGATAAATCATGATGGTAATGCCACACATTTTCAGCACAAGATAATACACAATATACTGTAAACAAACATTTTCAGTGACCAATGGGCATATTTAGAGGTAACCGTTTCCAATTGCCACTTGATCTCAAGATTCAAATGGCCTTTACAAAAGCATCCAACTTTAATTGTTTGCATTTCTAATTATAAAATAGTACTTGAACTCAAATCCATACAATAAACAAAAAAGGGAAATTATACCTTATTTTTGAAACATTTCATTAACATTTTCTGTTAATCTCACAATAAAACAATTACAATATAACTATTGTGTGAATAAAAAGCCTTTAATAGATAGCAATTATTTGTATCTGTGTATTTAATGGAATGAAGCCCAAATGGCATTTGTGGACATTAAAAATGTGTCATTGCTTGTGATTTTCTAAGGGTGGGGGGTATGGTTAGTGGTACTGACCGGGTAGCGTTCCATTGTTAGCAATAAACCCAGCCAAGTCCAGGGGCTTGTTGTCAATGTGCAGCTCCTTCATACAGCCGATAAACTCCCTGGTGCCAAACGGGAAGTTGTCTGGTACGTTAGGAACTCCGCCCAGAAACAACGGACCAGTCAGGTCGAGAGACCTGAGAGAGGAATGGATAAAGAGGAAGAGGAGTAAATCAAGTGGAGATGAAAGGGGAATAGGGAAGGAATGGAGGATTATCCCTCAAGGGTGGAGGAGAAGAGGAAGGAGAGGAATGCGGGAAAACATTTAAAGAGGGTATGAGAGAGGCAAAGGGATTAAACAAACCCAGAGATTAAATATATTGTCAGAGGTAACTGTCATAAGGAATCAGATTTAGAGAATAACAGTGGATGTTGAATAGAAATGAGATGACAATGATGTTGGGGATAAAAGTACAAACAGCAGTGGATGAGAGAAATTATAAAGATGAGAAAAAAAGAAAGACAGTGAACAAACAGGAGATTAAATATGAGTTACAGCAAAGATCAGCAGAGAAAATGTAAAGGTGGATGACAAGATGGAGGGAGAAATGAGAAAGGAGCCAGCAAAAGAGGTAGATGTTAGGGGACGTCAACAAATAGCAAATTCACAGAAATAAAAAGGAGACGAAAAACAGCAACGACAAAAGGGGGATGTGGAGACAGTCGGGGAGGCAGATGAACAAACAAGAGCTTAAGTGTGAGTTACAGCAAATATCAAGAGAGAGCGAGCGTAAAGGCAGATGACAAGACAGATGTAACATGGGTGGAGGGAAAGACACAGGGGTGTGAGGAGGACGATGTAGGGGACATCAAATGAACAGTTTTGAGACTGCATGAGCGAGAAAAAACAACAACAAAGAGACAGAAACAGTTGTGTTGTCATTTTGAGAGCACTATCTTTTTTCCCCTCCATTGTGAATTGGGGTTTTTCTTTTAGGCTTGCTCTGGTGACACATGACACGTGCCGAGCCAATAAACGCCTATGGAATATGAATTGAAGGAACCCTGAGAGACAAAAGGCGCCGGAGTTAAACAAAGAAGAGATTTAGTGTGAGTTGCAGCAAATATCAACAGTGCAAGTGTGTCATTAGAAGAGGATGTCAAGACAAAGTTAAGAGGAGGGCAAGCTGTTAACTGAGAAATGGAGAAGGAACAGAGGAAGAGTGTTGAAGCGTTAGACTTTGGCCTTCCTCTTTGATCTGTCTTCTCTTCTCTCAGCCTCACTTAGCGCTGACACAACCCAGCAAACGTGATTACAGCTTACAGCGGCAAGGCCAGACATCAACACTATGACAGGCTGCTTTTTGAGTGAACGTGTAAATATGTGTGTGTGTGTGTGTGTGTGTGTGTGTGTGTGTGTGTGTTATGCACTTGTTAGCGTACATGTAGACATTTAGTTTGGTAGACACACACCACAAGTAAACAACAGAACTTTGACAAGGTCAAACAGAACAGAGACTTAAAAGCAACATAGTGGAACTGTCAATTTGAATGTTTCGGTCGTACATACGAGAATGAATGGGAGACACAACAGAAGAGCAATAACAAGGAAAGAACATTAACACCAGGCAGAATGAGCTGCTGAGTAACAAGAACATCAGAGAGATACACACAGACATGAAAGGGCATGAATAAGACAAACAGTCGTGCCTCATTAGGTCCCCATTAGTTTCTCCTATTGTCACCTCATCACCCTGATCTGATACAAAGCAAAAGAGCTTTCCAACAGCAACAGTCTCAGTCTAAGTTTTAGCAAGAGTTTCACTGATTAGGCTGATTGGAGCTGCATTCAATTGTGTCTTACACCTACTTCTTATTTTAAAACTGTGTCCAGCTTACAAGCCTGTTTAAACCATCCTGAAATAGTGAAGATGAGATACTAATCTCAAAACTAGTTTTTCAGAGAATGGCCCCATTAGTGAACATAGACACGAACATTTGATCAGATCATTCTCTCGGTTTCTTATTAACATGTATTTATTATTACATAACAGCAAGCAACTGCCATTGTATATGGCAACTTGGAGACCTGGGGCAGAAAACAAATCAAAATGGCTAATAAAAAGAGCTAATCGTGAGATCAACATGGGGAGTTACTGAAAACAGAGAGGAAAGAGAGAGGAAATAAATAACACCGCATAAATAATGATACGTAGTTAGGAAAATGTAAGATTGAGTGCATACAAATGTGCCTCTAAAAAGTAATTTGACCTTTTTTCAATAAGTTGAGTAATTTCTAAAAGCAGTAAATGGACCATTTATAAACTATAATGACGGTAAGTCAATTTTTTTATGCTACAAAGTTGTGTGCACATCCTCAGTTGGTTGTAAATTGGAAACCTGTCATCCAACAACTATTTCCGCACTTGCATTGTGATTGGCTGACAAGCATTCTCATCAAAGCCAATATTTACTGATATAGGCAGTGGTACCACTAATTACTCAACACGGTTTACCTTTGAATAATAAATGTAATCTAGCAACCTACGTGCGGTGAGCAGCTACACACACTGACCAGCTTTATTGTTTTTTTTACTTAGTGAAAACTGTCTTCAAATATCTGTTAAGCCTCCGATCAGTCACAGATGGTCTTTAATGAAAGTTGTCTTTGCAAAGAAGCTGGCACATCCTGTGCAAACACCACCCACAGCTCAGGGTCAATGCCTATTCAGAGACTTTCAGTTGCTGCACTGGAGGTAAGACAGATATATGGAGGAATTTAGCTGAATATGATTACAATACAGCTTTTTTTTGAGTCACTGTTGTTTCATACATGTCAGACTTGAAAAGATGAATCGTTGTAAATTTAGAGACATGGCCTTGTTGTCGGAGTAATTTTTCAGATGTGTAGAGCCTTACAGTCATCAATTTTATAAAAAAGAAAGTAATGAATACAGATACAAAAGATTTAAAAAAAAAAAAAGTTAAAAAAGATAAACTCACTTCTTGCTGCTAGCCTGTTTTCCCTGTGCAGCGCAGCTGTAATTTCCGAGCTGTGTACCGAAGCGAAGCGACAATGCTATATCACAGTCGTCAATGCTCACCACAGCAATCTTCTCATCTGACGGACCCTGGGCCTCACCGCTCATACTGCGCTTGGGCTGAACACACACACACACACACACACACACACACACAAGATTAAAACAAAGTCCCAAGGAACAGAATCCAAGAAACACCATGGCACCGGGCAACATGCAAAAACAACTGCATTTAATAAAGTTTACTAGAGTTTCTATCACTATAGTCAAACAGTTCCAACACAGACTATATTAAATATGTTCACTGCTACTGTACATCATGTTAGAAAGAAAAGGGGAACATTTGAGTTAGTAAGACATGAAACAACAGACTGCATATGGGTAGAAAAATAATGGAGTAGATAAGGAACACTCTCACTCTACACGTAATGTCTGCTGGTGAAAGAAACACAGGAAAAACAGAGAAGGAGAAACAAAGAAATAAGGAAATGTATGTGCATCCTGACACACACCCATACTCACATAGCGTGTAGCTGGCTGAGGAAAATTAAGGAATTTGAAAATAAATTAAAGGAGATGTGCGGCGAATATGCATGAATGAGATGGTAACAAGCAAACGCCCACGTAACAGTAAGCAAACACAAACACTTCATCTTATTTCCAAAAGTGCTTTGCAGGCATGAAGGCTGAGAAACTATTCTGCCGACGCATTAGAAGGTCAGTACAAATAATCCCAAGTAAAATGTAAAAATTCAAAGAATAACTGACAACAGAAAAACAAATCAAAACAATGTAGGACGCAAACAAATTAACATATAAACCTACCTTGTTGTAGTAGTGGATGTGAACAGTGTGCCAGTTGCCATCGCTCACACCGCCAGGCAGGAAGGGACTCACCTGAGTGGACGATTCACCTGCAGGCAGACGGGTCTCATTTACAATCTAATCTGATTTAGCATTTTCTAATATAATTACTCAAAACCTTGGTTCTTCATGTCTGCAGTGTGGTAACTAAACAAAAAGACCTCGCATCAAAGTGAAGGGTATTGGAATTTTCTCAATGTCCCAAATTTGACTCTGTCTACAGTTTACTGCTTGTCTGAACACGGATGTTGTCCACTACACGTTTAATTGTAATCTGTATCCTAATCTAATCCAGTTTCCAATGACACACCTACAAAGGCCTATATAGAAATAATACACAACCTTCGAGAACCAAACCACATCTTTGTTGGGAATATATGGTCCTTAAATTAGAGAAATACTAGAACAAAGAAACCCAATCACACATAAAGACATATTGTACCTGTGGAATATTTGAGTACAACTTGTCCTTCTTGGATCTCCAAGGCAATGAAGTCGTGTTTTTCATTGAAGCGTCCATTATAGAAGAGAAGACCACTGTTCTCCAGAGTGGCAAAACTAGAAAATGCACACACACACACACACAAACACACGCGTCCATAATACGTTTTTAAATAATATGAGGATTTTTATATTTCTTTCAACAGTATATTTTACATGTTTGTATCCAGTAAATATGCAATCAAATAATACTGTTTGCCAGATTTATACATTTATTGGTTAATACAACATTTGATCCTGATACAATGACTCGTACAATACCTAATTTCACATCACAAAACAAGAAGAATCTTGCAAACCTAGTCATGTGCTTAGGAACAAAAGGTAGTCAAACTGTAGTACAGTTTTAAACCGTATAGCTTCAGACATTTACTCCCTCCAGCTGCTCAGAGTCCAACAGTAGTCTACTTTGCATTGCAAGGCCAAGGGGACGTGCTGAGTCCAAGGCCGCCATGTAAACACACCCTGATCAAAAGATCTGTTAGTTTTTTTTCATACTAAAGCACAGATGACAAATCTGCCCTCCTGGCAACAAGAGGCAGAATGAGTTCCACTGCAAAAAATTGTCCACAGTCTTACTTTTTGTTGAAAATAAATGTCTTACTTGTTGGTTTATGAACCGGTGGCTTGAACTCAAGCAAAACAAATTTCTTACTTACTATCTGCATTTTATATCCTTGGCTTAAACATCCACTAGAGATCAATGAGACTGTAACGTTAGATGCGTTACTGCAATACAGCAGTGTTAGGAAAAGTACTGTAAGGAAGAGCATGTCATTACCATTTCTATCATGACAACTGTATATCTTTGTTATCTGAGAATGTTGCCATTGTCTGAAATAAAGCCACGTTTATTCTGTGGCGGACATGTGGCTTTTTTTGCATGGCTCTGCTGTAGCTCAAACAGCACCGTGGCATCCTATCTTGTAGTATACAGATGTAATCTCTTCAAGCCACCAGAAATAGTTGAAAAATAGTGTAACCTAATCTTTGCCAAAGTAAATGGAGACTGTGAGTGGAGTCAGTAAAGCGAAGATGCAGAAAGGACGAAGGCATAAATAATGCATAATAATAAGCATGCTTATTGTTTGAGACCAAAGAATTGTATTTGAAGTGAAAACAAATATAAATACATTATATTTACTATAAGATGACCATATTATCCATCATATTGTTTGATGTAGAGATAAAAAATATCTAAAGCAGCTTTCGGATGAAAAAGGAGGACATTTGCAGTGGAGAAATAAAATGCTGTGGGAGAAAGTGATGGACATGAATCATGATTAAATCCTGTTTGGCCCTGATGTCAAAATCAGGCCAAGGAAAGTAGCTGGCAGCAAACAGGATGCTTAATAAAACACTGATGTCAGGGGAAGAAGGCTGATGGTCACAGTTGAGTTGGACACTGCTGAATTAGTGAACATCAGATAACCTGAATATAACTTTGCCAGCAACAATAGGAATACAATCAAGGGTTTTTGTTTTATATGACAAAATGAACTAATGTGTTGCCCTAGAGCAAAGCAATGGAGTTACAGTTGATCATGTAGACTGAGGACTGAAGCTCCCACATGTGACTGTAAGTGAGCAGAGCAGTGCTGAAAAAGACCAAACAGTACTTGTTTCCCACCAGTCCTGTCTTTCTCAAGGACACCTTAATTGTAGTTGTTGAAAGGACAGAACATCATTCGCTTTTCTCACTTTGGATATTTTAACTTAACTGCCACCATTGCTGCCAACACTTGCTTCATTTTGAGTCTTCCAGAGAAGAAATTCTATCACAAAACCATTTTTTGCACAACTGGTGTTCACAATTCATTTAAAAAAACTCAGCCATTACGCACCAGCAATGCACACAGCCTTGTTTGGCAAGAATACCATGACCACAATGCCACATAGCAACCACTCCATGGTGGCCACATCAGCCTAGCAACAACCCCATGGGCAACGTCCCCTTGGCAACTATCATTATACAATATCACCCATGGCAACCATCCCATAACCTTGCCTGACCACTGTAAAGGACCACTTCAGATCTCCTATAGACAAGCAGTCGTATGTCAAGAGGCAAAGTAGCAACAGGGAAACAATGGTTTTGGGCGAGCAAGACAAAGAACCTCAGGTAAGGAGATGATCACTGACTTCTGCAGTAGCATATTGTTACATCTAACAAAAAAACAAAACAAGCATACAGGCTATGGCTATCTAGTGCACTGAGCAAAGTTTAAAAGACATGCAAAACTGACCTCACTCACGTGTCTCTACATGTTGTATGTAGGTCAGTACTCTCAATGACAACAACTTGAGAGATTTATAAAACTTCAGTTCAAATGTTTTGAGAAGCGTACTGCCCTTGCAAAAGGTCTGAGAGCAAGCCTGCTTTTGACCACTAAAGCTGTACAAATCCACCACTTCAATTATGTTTTTTTAAAGAAAACATGAAATAAGGCTATTTCTAGTCTAAATTGGTAACTGTGATATTGCTTTTCTTCACAGAGAGAGCATAGGGTCACCAGAAATGCAGCATCTGCCTTTGCTGAACCAGAAAAGACTGAAAGAGGAGAACACAGGGGTGATAAGATGTTAGATAAGAAGAGACAGTGGAAAGAGAGAAAGCTAAGGAGTTGTTACTGAACCCAGTAAATTGACAGATGAAAGAGGAAAGAGAGGAGAAACTGCACTTCTCACTGGAGAGGGAAGTGGCGGCAGCAGAGAGAGAAACATGAATAATAGGATCGATCTCGGAGACCGAGATGAAATATATAGATTAAAGCAAAGAGGAGAGAGAGGAAAAGAACTGAGAATCAAAAGAAGTGGTTATGGATGTGGAGTGAGTGTGACTGGATGAAGAATGATGAAAGCTGAAAGAAAGGAAGGAAGGAAGATAGCAAAATTTGAAACAAAAAATGAAATTTTAACATAGAAACATAGAACATAGAAATTTAGAGAAGTATAGCCAAGACACAAGACAAAAAAAGTAAAACATTTTGAATTTACTAAATCCACTCACGTTAACGAGATGGACAGGTGAAATCTCTGTCTGAGGCCCCGGAACATGGCAAAGGACTTTGGTGGGAAGGACCGGGCGGTGACTGTGCAGTATGGATGCTCATAGCCTCCTGCAGGACACTCACAGCGGAAACCACCACCTGAAAGCTCCCGACACGTCCCTCCATTACGACACACACCTGGCACACACCTGCCCTGCCGCCGGTCAAACTCACACCGGTCACCTGGGGATTAAAGATGAAAATAATTCAATTTTGCAACTTCTGGAGAACCTCTGTCACAAAAAAAAAAAATCCCGATTGCTGGTCGACAGAGTCTTATCTTTACAAAGAATTCAATAATAAAATAGAATCCCATCATTTCATTTACTTCACAGTCTTAGAATACTCTTTACTGTACATATAAATATGCACCAAAAGATTAAAGTTTTTTTCATGTCAACAGCTCAACAGAGTGCTGCTGGTTTTTCTTCAGGCAGTGAACTGCATTCACCAGACGCTTTAGATGTAAATTACTACTTGATTAAATGCTGGAAAATGCTGTTGTGTATAAAGGACTAACCTTTACAATACTTGAAATGAGCACACAATACAAACTACAACTAAATTAAGAGTTGACCACAAAACAATACTCAATGTATAATATTTGGAAGTGTACTGTATGTATGCAGGAGAACGGGAAAAAAAAAGTATTTTCCTGCCAGCTGTGATTCTGTTGCTTTACTGTGTGGAAAACAAAAAAAGCAACACAAACAAATCTTTAGACGAGAATAAACACAGACTTGGCTGCCAGTCAAACAAGCACCAGTCTGCAGCGTCTCGAGAGGCAGAAACACCCACACAGAGCACACAAAGTCATACATACAGTACACACATACACAATCACTCACATAAAAAGGTATGTAGGAGTAGAGGTTCACTCGCTCTTTTTGGTTTTCACCTTTCCTTGAGCATCATTGGACACACACATTGTCTGACATTTAGCAGCTGCACACAAAAACAGCCCTCTCCATAGACAGAGCAGGCTGGGTTTGAAACTAGCCTTAGACAGATGGCTCCTTAAGGACCCATTTAAGAGCCTGCTGACGGCACAGACACACACAATAAAATAAAAAATAATGTGTACACATTAATAAACGGAATACAGATATCTTTCTTCCTCAAACAAAAGACAAAGACATTTTATCTTTCTCTCATATTTACCTTGTTCTTCTTGTCTCTCTCTCTCTCTCTCTCTCAACCACACACACGGATCATTGACCTAGCCCTCGAGGCTGCCCGGTTTTATTATGTAGCTGTTTCTCTTGGCACTTTGTTTCTGCTGCTTTCAGATGCCACAGTGCCCACTGGCAGGGTCTTGCCTCTCTCTCTCTCACACACACACTCACACACACACACACACACACAGTACTTCTGTTGTAAGTTAATATAGGGCTTCACGCTTCCTCACGACTGTTAGGACAGAAATATTATCCGTCATACGCAAGACATGGAGGCAACCGACATCTGCCAATTTTGTCTGAGAAACATACTCTCTCACACCAGTAAAACACCCTGAACAGGCCCGCGCACACACACACACGTGCGCACACACACACAGTCAAACATCCAGCAAAGCTAACAATAGCCCAAGGACGTTGACATTTTGCATCTGTCTGTCCTTGTTTAGGTTTCTCTCATCTTCTCTCTCCTCTCACATTCAACATATACCTCTATGTAAAAGCACACAACAGGGAACCAATTAAAAAGGCTAACACACACACACATGCCCACATATGCACTCTAACACAGTTTAATTTCCCTGCCTTTGTCATTGGCACCTATTCAACCGTAAAGACCCCCTCATCAATATTAAAATAAATAAAAAGGCCTTAATACTCATGAATTATGTGTGTGGTGAGACTTAAACACACACGTACAAATACAACCGCTGGTTCATTATGCACACCCAGTTGCGCACAGGTTGACTGACTCGCAGTAAATAAATTGACAAGGGAAGACAGACAGAAAAACAAAAAACACACACATACACACACAAACTAATTACAAAAAGTAAAGCAGGCAGATGTGATCTCAGACTGACTCAATGATATTCTTTCATGTCTTTATCCCAGACGGTGTGAAGCCGTCCACTTCACTGAGGCACTCAGGCTGATCAGCCGTGATGGGAAAAACACACACACATATAGAGTAGCACACAAAGGTCAAGCGATTAGTAAACAAACAGTGAGTGTCCAAATGCACTTTTAAAATTCCTCACACATACATACACAGACGGCTTTTAATGAACTTACCAGAATGGAAACGCACAAACCCAGACACACAAGATACCAAATCCACAATAAATACAGTGCTGTGCATGCTTTGCAAAAATTGGTCTGCGTGATGAATAAAATTAGCACCTGTGCAATACTGCTTTGAGCTGCATGTGTGAGACAGACCCGCTGAGACGGCACCTGGATATGGGCTTTACAGGGTTTTAAAATTGTAGCTGAGTGACAATACAGATAATTCATACCCCAGAAAAAACATGCGCAAGTCCCGTTCATGAGTTCATTGTCACTGTTAGAAGAAACTTCAATTTGCAGCGTAGTTTATCCACTTCACTGATAAACCAGAGCATTGTAAAGTCACACTGGGCATGTAGAATCCATCTGGTCACCTTTTCTCTGTCGCACAAAGACATGGCGGTTGGAACCAAAGATCTCAAACTTGGACTTGTCAGACCAAAGCTCAGATTTACACTGGTCTAATGTCATTCCTTGTGTTTCGTGGCCAGAACAAATCTCTTCTGCTTGCCTCTCCTTAGCAGTGGTTTCCTAGCTGCTATTTGACCATGAAGGCCTGATTCACACAGTCTCCTCTTAACAGTTGTTCTAGAGATGTGTCTGCTGCTAGAACTCTGTGTGGTATTCATCTGGTCTCTAATCTGAACTTCTGTTAACTTGCGATTTCTGAGGCTGGTGACTGGGATGAACTTATCCTCAGCAGCAGAGGTGACTCTTGGTCTTCCTTTCCTGGGGCGGTCCTCGTGTGAGCCAGTTTCGTTGTAGCGCTTGATGGTTTTTGCAACTGCACTTAGGGACACATTTAAAGTAATGATGGCCACTCGTTTCTCTTTACTTTGGTGATTGGTTCTTGCCATGATATGATTTCTAACAGTTGTCCAATAGGGCTGTTGGCTGTGTATCAACTTGACTTCTGCACAACACAACTGATGGTCCCAACTCCATTAATAAGGCAAGAAATTCCACTAATTAACCCTGACAAGG
>NC_048413.1:20125178-20170245 GCF_013103735.1 Etheostoma cragini
CCCATCACCCCCTCCTCTACCCAAACACATGGTGCATCCCTAGAGGCCACTACACTCCTGGTAGCTTCCCTCTTCTCCTTCCTCTTGTCTTGCCTCTGCCTCTTATTCCTTTTTGCACCCCCTCAAGAAAAAGTGCCTTCAAGGGCTGTACCAATTTTGAGTTATATGTCCTCTAGATGTGCAATGGGTCACAAATTTCCTTATTTAGTGAAATTGCCTGTGACATTTTCTTATTAATAAATGTGGTGTTCTGCGATTAATTTAACAGAATTCAAGCCATTCTATGGAAGCTTTTCCATTTGCTGTTCAAAATGCTCAGTCATTTTTAAGAACTGACCTACTCCATTTATTCTGAATTTACCCTGCAGCTTTTCTTTTTAATTTATTTGCTACTGGTCTTGCATTCCGTCTCTCTCGCGCTATCTAGTCCTTCTTGCTACACATTTTTTTAAACACAAAGGGCAAATGTTTTTTCTCTTTTTTCCAAATATGGAATGTCCAATTTGCCCTGTTCAATGTTCATCTTAAAAAGATGTTCACTTTGCATGTAAATTGAAATTGAGATTTAGTATTCATGTAAAATAAAGTCTGAAAACACTCCACAAAAAATCTGACATGCACTTATGAATGTTATTAGGGTAAGCATGGGGAAATTGAACTTTTGCATAGACCAAGTAACCAAAGGTGTTTGAAGGAACAAAGTTATTGGGCAACATAACTATTTGTTTTAGTTATTTAATTTGCTGGAAAATATTCCTTTGATGGGCCATATATATATATATATATGGCCCATCAAATAAACTTGTACCCTACTCATATACTTGTACAATTCCAGTACTTCATATGCAGGCTGTGAAATTAAACAATATAACACTCATAAAAGCAGTGTAAAGAGAAAAAACAAGACACCCTAAGTTTATCTGCCCTTCATCCCTTCTCTTGAACAGTTAATGTTATTCTTTGTTTTCAAAATCATACCTTTCATGATCAGAACTACTACTGTTATTATCTTTAGAAGTCCGAAGGTATAAACAGTGGGGTGATCAGGCTTTGACAGCTGGGGCCACAAGACTCTGGAACAAGTCCCCCCCTGATATTCACACTATTACAGATGTAGTTCTTTTTAGGAAAACTCAAACTCAAAACCTTTGTGTTTAGAATGGCTTTTAATACGTAGTAGTGGTGTGACAATTGAACTCTCTTCCTCCTGTTTCTATGTAACCTTTTCAGATTTTACTGTTTTCTGTTTCATTCTTTTTGTTGTATGTTATGTTGTTTTATTCTTACTTTCTGATGTGAAGCACTTTGGATACCTGTTGGTTGCTGGAAAGTGCTATATAAATAAATGTTGTTAGATTATTGACTGTATTACTGTACTATATGCTGTGTCATTTAAGATGATACACATGACAAGCATATCTCCCATAAACACCCAGGGTGCCCTGAGGTAAAAGAAAAAAAATCTTTGCCCTCCTCCCTTAATGCTCACCAACTTATCTCCCAAAAACAGATTTAGTCTTCTCTCTCCATACTTTCAAACCATTTATCTCACTTAAGTCAGCAAATCATGTCCCCTGCAGTGCATTTTTTCTCATAAGGTGCACATTATGTATCAAAATGTCTCTATTTCCTCTATCTTCGCCTCCAAACCTTGTTCTTAACTTCATGCGGAAAACTGAGCGGTCTCATTGCTCTGGCTGTTTGCACTTAATGTTTTTTTTTTTCCACTCTCCAAAAAGTCATTTATTCTCCTTGAGTTTCCACACAGTTGCTCACACACACACTGACTGACTGTCAGTGACACTTCAGAATCCCACTGTGTATGTAATACATCATATTATTGGAAAGCTGCTTAATTAAATACTCCATTTAGTCCTTAATTCTTAATTGACTTGTATTTTTTGTTTTTTTACAGTATTGGTTAATTGCATTTGTCTAAAAACAATTACATAAATAAATAAATAAAATGTAAATTTGTATGGAAAGATCTGTTGTTTCTGTCTGGCAAAAAAAACCTTAGTACAGCAGTGAATACAGAGCGTGGCTTGACGTGGGAGTTGTAAATTGCACAATACATAATTGGCTCAGATTAGCTTAATAATTAGCTCTGATTTCATGGCTCAGTTCAGCCATTGGGCATATGTTTTAGTACGCTGAACTGTACCCTTTTTCTTGTTCCATCACTGTCTGTCGAGGCGTGCACTACTGGGAGAATAACCAACTATTTTGAATACTGTTCAGTAAGATTGTAGTTGTGTTATTTTAAAACTTCAATTTGTGTATTTTGCAACTTTTAAGTTCACAACACCCTTGTGGGTGTCAAAGCCAAACTCCCTCCGTTTGTCAGTTCTTTATTCATTTATATCTTTACTTTTACAATTTATCTTGCCAAACACAATTTAGACTCCTCTTAATCTGTATTCATCACCCACCTCATTCTTTCATCCCCCCCACAAACTAATTCACTTCTCACTTCATTCTCAGTCTCTTCATTCTATCTGGCTTTCCTAAACAAAATTCAATTCAGTCTTACAGATTACTTTAATGTCATCTCAACCTAGTAAATTTCTACTCTCTCACATTCTTAGTTGCTCACTAGTCTTTCCATTTCTTTCTGCCTCTAACTTTGAAACCGTCCACACCTTCTTCAAAAGGCTAAAACTCACTTATACCCGAGAATTATTCTCTTTACATACAGTAGTCTCAGCTACCTAAAGCTAATTTGTTCTGTTTGTGTTTCCGCCATATCTTCTGGATTAAATTTCTCAGTATAACACGAATATCTGCTTCATAATATCCAAAACTAATCTCACCTCTGCCTACCGCATTTCTTTCTTTCACTTGCTCTGTTTCTCATCGTCTCTCGGTGTAAAATACAGATCGCTAAATCACAACCAAGCAATTTCATTTATACCCATGTCCTCTCCACTCACCATTTTATCTTCTCACAAACTAATTTAGTCTGCATCCATGCTTCTCTCTCTCTCTGTCCTCTGTCTTCCATCTCCTCTTTGCATCTCTTGGCTCTCTGAGGAGTATCGCTCGTTTTATATCTTACTATAATCTGCCTAATGTGCACCTCTCTTTATCATTTCTGAGTCTATGTTCTTTCTGTTTGTGAAAACGATCAGATATCTGTCTACTGGTATCTCTGTCTTTAAGGTTGTCTGTTCACAGGGAACAGGTCTTCAGGATTAACAACTGTTGCACATTTGTGTCAGCACTGCAAGCTTTGGATGTTTTTGAGAGAAGTGAGCGCTTTGGGTTAGAAATATTTAAATTCTTCTAAATAAAAGAGTACATGTTGCAAAGCTTTTGCTGAGTTTAGCATTGTAGCTGCAGGAGGTGGAACTAAATCTTCCCTTCCGCATTTGAAATGGAGAGGTTTATTTCTTAGAGGTGCAGAAGATAACTATTTCTAAGTTTAAAGAAGTGTTTCCTTTTATCACTTCCTAAAACTATACTTGATTCACAGACTCAGATTTAATTCTAGTTAAAGAGCACTGGTTAATCATTTAAAGACTTAAAAGGTATAATTTAAGCCAAACAAGTCCAACACTAACAAGAACAGCAGCCTCAACCAGCTATTACACTAGAGCTAACCTTGTGTGACATGCAGTTAGATTTCACAGGAAAAGTAAATGAATTATACTGCGGGAGGCAGATGTCTGGCAATGAGAAATTAGAAAAAGTTCAAATATGATATAAGTGACAAAGATATACAACATTTTCTATACGTGAAGAAGTAACAGAGTTTAGAGAAAATATGTTCAGAATTTTAAGAAACAGCAGCACAACAATATGGTGGTGTAAAACCAAGATTACTATATCAAAGGAGGGCTTATTGGTTTGCCATATTAATACCACTTCAACATTTTTACAATCTGAGATTATTTTGATAACCGGTTTTGTTTTCTGTTTGTGTATTTAGTTTGGCACATATGTAATTAAAATGAGAAAACGGACTACTTACAGTACATGGAACTTTCTTTACCTGTGTTATGTATATGTATATGTGTCATCCCCCATCTCTCTCCCCCTTTTCAGTCTATGTACTATCACTATAATAAAGGGAAAAAAGCGATAAAGAATTCTTACAGCGTACATTGGTGTTAAAATGTACGTATGCAGGTTGGGAGGACGGTCTGAAATGTTTTGTCTTTTCGTTTTGTTTGTAAATGTGAGATATTTGAGTCACACACGTCTCGTCTTTATATCAGAAATTAATTTGACCCGTTCTTCTCCCTCCTGCTTGGTAAGTGTCTCTCACAGTGCAAGTGGGACTGCTAGGTTTGTCACAAGTAATGAAAATGCAATAGGGGGCCCAGGCTTTCAATCAATATCTTCCAGTCACACGGGCCCCTGGTCCGGGTCTGTAAGCAACCGTGTACCCTGCGTCTGGGGTGCACTGTTGTCGATTAGGTGGTATACATGGGCACACCAAGACGAATTCCTGTTAAATGCACTACTTAAATTGCTATAAATAATAAATAATGAAGGTAACGATGCTGACTTACAATTAGCTGTTTCAGTGTCAGGGTTCTAGAAAAGAACACCACTGAATAGAATGAAGCCATGGATAATGTTATTAGTAACACCTGAGCTTTTCCTGCTATGACAAGTGAAAATGCCTGTGTGCATACTGAGGTCCTGTTTACACGTACAGCACATGGTTATTTTGACAACATTACTCTCAGTCAGAGAATGAACTTCTCATTCACATTTTATGGTGATTAAGGTGATGAACCCATTTCGCTTTAGTAGCCCAAAGAAACTCGAAAACAAACACAAATCACGCCTGACACAGGTCTATTGAAAGCTACGGCTTTAGCGTCAAAAATATTCCTCACTTAGTGGAAAGTTTCCAATACCGGTCAAACCCCTGGGCTTAGCTCCTTCCTGTGAGCGAAATCCTTAGAGTTTCAGGGAAAAGCAATTCAAAGCCACAAACAGCGTATGAGGGAATGGATGAAGGCCGCAAGTTGGATGGAGAAAAAAAAAAGCAAAAACGAATTAGGTAGAGAGCAAACCTGGTTGGGAGATGTCTGGAGATTTTTGTGTGTTGCAGAATACATTCATCCCTGTTTACTTGTTCTCCTCCTCTTCCTCCTACCAGCCCTGGGCGTTGACGAGACACCCAACGCCTACGCAGGAAAAGCACAACACCAACTACCCAGAAACCAACCGATTTCCTTTGCTCTATCAATCAACTCTCATCTTCCATCCCTCTCTCTCATATATCCCAGATGTTTCTCACCCCATTTTCCCCCTGCAGCCCTCCTTACATGTTCTTCTCTCTGAATTCATCCGTCTCCCTCGTCTTTCATATTGCTGTCATACCCTGCCTCTTCTCTTTTCTTTTCTTCATCTCTCATGCTCTGCTGTTTGCCCTCTCTTGCTCTCCTGTCCTCTCCTTTTTTTAGTTTTTTCCCCTCTCCTATTATCAATGATCTAATTTTTTCCCAATTTTTATCCTTTCTTTTTTCTTTGTCACCATCTATAGGCCCATACACATGGTGTGCAAACAGCAATCTAGCCGGTTCATGTAGATAGCAATAAATGCATCTGTCATCCAAACTTTAGCCATAGCACAGTTTTTTTTTTTTTTTTACCTAAAAAGAAGAACAACGTTCCAGCTGTATGTATTCTGAGTCATCTCATGTCATTCTCTGATTGATTGGTTTTAGACATGGGTCCCTTTATACCTCCATTTCTCCTTTCCTTATTTCCTCTCTCTCTCTCTTTCTCTCTCTCGCTCTCTCTCTCTCTCTCTCTCTCTCTCTCTGGGAGTTTGGAAAACACTCTGTCGCTCTCATGAAAGAAAAGTGTTGCTTCACTCCCCCAGCTCTCTTTTGATTCGAAATAAAAGGCAATGTGAAACATCCCCCAGACACACGAACTGACATTCATAGCATCTATCCTCTCCTACAACCTACTCAATGGCTCGAAGACTGAAGCATTTCAGCAGTATGAAGGGGCAGAAAAAACAGGGAGGCAGAGAGAAATGAAAGAGAGAGGGGAAATTACTCTAGAGTAATGGGAAAGGTAAGAAAGAATTAAATGAATGTGTGTGCGTGTGTGTGCGTGTGTGTGCGTGTGAGACATGGAACAAATTAGTTTGGTGACAGTTAAAAAGAGTGAGGGGTTTATAGCATCTGACTGCCTGTCTGTGTGTGTGTGTGTGTGTGTGTGTGTGTGTGTGTGTGTGTGTGTGTGTGTGTGTGTGTGTGGCAGGCAGAGAGCGAAGGAGGAGGAAGCTCTCCAAGGAGGCAGAGTGTGTGTTTTCATGTTGTTCAGCTCAACACAACAACAGAGAAAAAAACAGAGTGAATCAAAAAGGAAGTCAATATGGGACATGAACAAAGACACACAGACAGTCAGTTTTAGTTTACCAGGCTGGAGTTGAGGCTAAACCAAGACACAACAAACACACACATAAACACACTAAACTCCTATCCATTAAATCAGTAACATCGAGATAAAAGAATAAAACCCGTTGTTGTTGCCTATAGTTTAGCTTTTTTGTTTCAAAATCAAGCAATGAAATGTAAATACAAAATAATAAAATACATACATCTGTTTTCAAAATTCATGATAGTATTATTTATGCTCTTAAGCATGTGTTATATTCTAAAAGCAGCATTGCTCAGCTTGGTTTCTCTATTTCATGGGCCGATATGTTAACCTGCAGCAGCAGGATAACTACTAAGTGTCTAAAAGCATTCTACTAAAGATCCTCATTGTATCTACTGAATGACCTGTTGATTGGAAAGCTCTCACGTGCTAATTGGACTCTTCACTACTGTTTTATAATAGCAGGTGCACTGGAAAGGTCAATCAGTTAAACCAATAGCATGTAGACAGCAACTTAGAGGGGGCTAACTAGAGTGATCAAGGACATTTCAAGTTAGATGTGGATGAGGTCTATTTGTTTTAGGGCATTTACAATTCTTTGGGTGTTCAGAATGTGACAAATTCTTTATCAAATTCGACTCTTCAGGGCACCCAGATAGCTCAGTGGGTAGAGCGGGTGCCCATGTATAGAGGTTTACTCCTCGACCCAGCCGGCCCGGGTTTGAATCCAGCCTGCGGCTCTTTGCTGCATGTCACTCCCCCTCTCTCTCCCCTTTCACATATTCAGCTGTTCTGTCCATTAAAAAGGCCTAAAATGCCCAAAAAATAATCTTAAAAAAAAAAAAATGTGCATCTTCAGTCTTGCATAAAATAAGCATTAATTAATTATTGGGTTTATTTTTTACTCGCTTAAAACAAACGTTAATGAATATACTAGAACAATTTATTATAAACATGTGTCAAGGTTTTTACATTCTTGCCAAACCACGGGGGTCGCAGTCAGGTGCACGCAGAATACACAACATGTAGATTGATTCAAGTAATGTGGAACCACACCCTTCACCCCAAAGCAAAGATACCAATATGCCCAGGTCAGAAGCCTGAGGTTCCAAACACAGCTATAAAAGAACATGTGCAATACATATCTTTGCAATACAAAAATTGCATTATTACTTTTTTTCAGAAAGTAATGGAGGTGAAAGCAATGGAAACACCACATTCATTACTGTAGTATTTAGAGATGATGCAGACATCCAACGTGATGAAGAAAACTTGCAGCATGATGTTGGAGAGAGACAGGATTAGTCACACTATTCTATGTTACTGTTTTGCACCTTTAGTTTTTTTTCCAGTAATTCCTTAAATTACAAGAAACAAAATAGTTTATTGAAGCAAACTGCTGATTTTCATTCCTTTTTATATTGTAATATCTATATCTTTTCTTTAAAAAAACTATTGAGTAGTGTGAAGTCACTCGAATTGTTCTAACTGTTAAGATGAGGAAGTTAGTATTTTCTGTATTGGTGCTAGTGGTTTTACTCAGTGTGTTCTGAGTGAGTGTGTGTGAGGATTGCTCTGAGCCTGTTTTGAAACAGGTGTTAAGACTTGTGTTGCTTGGAGTGAGTTTTGCAGGTGATGAAAACTGTTTAGTTCTTTAGGTGACTGTTGGTAGTGCAGACTGTGGTTAGAGTTCTGCGCATGTGGCTCCAGTTGTGCCCAGTGTCGTTTAGCAATCGAAATTCAATTTCACAGCATAAGAGATGCTTTTCAGTTGTATAACCGGTTGTGACCTGTTGCTTTTTGGGGAAGTGTTTCTTCAGTGTTTGTAAGGTGTATTAGAGAAGTGTTTAAAATGTTTTAACCCTAACCCCAACCCATTTTCATAATAATAAAATAGTTTAACAAAGTCTTAATAACTGTCACTACTGTTATAAATAAATGAATAAAAAGACATGTATCCCCTTTATTTTGGGGGGGGGGGTCCGCTGTACGAAACTTACGCCAAACCGTGATTCCAAAACCAGGGTAGGATCTGCGTACCATTACAACCCTGGTATACCATCATCACTACCACAAACAAACACACACACTTCAACTCTTACTTGTGTATTTTTGTATGACTGAAAAAAAAACATTTAATTCAAGCCCTTCTATCCAGAAAGAACCCCTTTTTCACAGCAGCACAAATACATGCACACTCCCACACTACAGCACACTACTCACCAGTATAATCTTCACGGCAGATGCAGGTGTACCCTCCTTCTCTGCGGGCACAAACCCCTCCGTTCAGGCAGGGGTTGGAGTAACACAGGTTAATCTCCGTCTCGCAGTAATCACCCGTGAAGCCAACTGGGCAGCGGCAGCGTAGGCCTGCGATAGGGTGGATGGGCCGGAACAAGATGGAGGGCGAGGAAATGAAGGGGGCAGAGCTGTTGAAGCGCAGCACTGAGATGCACTTCATGTAGTTCTGGCATGGCTCACGCAGACACACGTTGTCGTCGAACGGGAGAACCTGGAGTCATGGCAGAGGAAAGATCTTGTAAGTCATTGTGAAGCATGTTTTCGCTGCATTGACATGTAAACAGTAGGTTACTGTTGTAAGTTTTGCAGATGGTGTCCCAATTCACACCTGTTCTGACTTGTAATAGTAGTAAAAGCACAAGTGCAACTACCAACATTAATGTTGTATTTGTTGTGCAAAACGAATGGCCCATATGAGTGATTATAATGAATAACCTTACCCATACCAATGCATACATGCATCATTTTAGTGTGTAACTGGTTAAGTGGATGTAGATTTAACACATTTATATACAAGGCAGTTCAATCCATAACAACACATTTTATTTCATAAACGTATTATATTTTAAGGCTTAATCTGACAAGTAACTTGTACTGTATTCACCTTTAAATTCTATGTCAATTCAATACATGCGAAAATGTTCTTAGATACCAGAGAGACAGCATAAACTAGCTAAGGCTAAGCGATACCAGAGCCCTGAAATTGCAGCACCTATAACTTGCAGCCGTACTAAATTGTATTGATTAACGCTACACCTGTGTACCTGACACGTTAGTCTTCTTTTTAGGAAGTGTTCCAAATTCGACTTCCAAGTTACGTAACCTATTTACCAGTGACTATTTACCAGTGAATTTATTTAGTTCAACAGCTAGCTAGCTAGAATGTTGACATGCGAATGCTATGTATGCTAGCATGCTAGCGTTATCGTTGTCGCACCGTACTCGGGCTATCTAACGTTACGTGGTATCATGCTAATGGTAAATCATCGCAGTAGCGCTATGCTAACCTCACTAACAAACGGACAGTTCACCTTCAGTGATAACTCAATTTTTTTGTTTCGTTTTTTACTTTTTGAATATCTCTAAATGTCGTATTCTTACTGTCAACTGACTTAAGCCGCCACCATACAGATGAAAGAAGATTCTGGTTGATTTAAAAATATTGACAGCTCGTCATTTTAGGTGCTCGCTGGTATATTTTGCCCTGGGTCACTCCTCAGGCTGCTCCGCCTCCTCTGATTGGTGTACGCTAGGCGTAGTAAAGTCATTTATTTTCCAGAAGAACTGTTACTGTTTGCTGTCAAGGTCACGGGATCAGATTAAGATATGTTAACAATATTTTGTCTTCTTTGACAATAGGAAGAAATAGATTAATTGTGTATGAGAGAAAGTTAAAATTCAGCCTTAAACTATGTATCTATTGACACATCTTTTCTCCTTTGGGTTTTATTTCTTCTTTCAATCAAAATATCTCTTTCTCTATCTCTTTCTCTCATGCATGTACAGAGATGCTCTGAGAGAGTCTATAGGCTTGTTTGTAAATTATGTGCCTATTGTGTCCAGGTGTGTGTTATTTCATGCATGAGAGCATACAGTGGTCATATCATCCTGCTTGCTTGATAAAGCCTTGTGGCTGAGCTGACTTGGCATCTGTATTGTATTATTATCAGTTCACACAATGTGTCTAATTACATTTGCTTTGCATGTCATATTACATGTAATCAGAATTCCAGCGGCTGCATGTGAGTGACTTTTTTCAAAGAATGTTCATTGGAAAAATATATGTGGTCATTGTGTCTTAAGATATGTACACCAACACTAAGCATTTAAATCTTTTGATTCTTATATGTGTATTTGTAACTAACCTCCATCTGTGTCAGTGACGTCAGCCTCGGCCTGTTCAGGTACAGTTGTTCCTCCAGGGTCTCAGAGGGGAAGAAGAGTCCGCCGGGCAACGCAGCAGAGAAGCTGACGTTCAGGATCCCTCCCGGCGCAGCGTCCAGATCTGGCTGGATATTGAAGATGAAAACATCCTCGACAGGCACAGAGAGCACTGCTGACACGCCTTCCAGGAAGTTACCCAGCAGTGGTGACAGGAAGTGCTCCTGGGACATGTTCTGGAGGCGGACAGTGACACTGCTGCCCAGCATGTCCTCTGTGATGATGAGGACGCGGAGAACACACTGGGCTGAAATGCTGTGGACGCCATCTGAAGAATTAAAGAAGAAAGTGGAGGAAAACATTTTAGGTAAAAGAATATACTGTATGTTCTCATTCAGGAGGTGTATAGAAGATGGACAAAGGGGTTAGTAGGTGAAGGAGATAGAGAAAGAGAAAGATAGAGAGGTTTGGAAAGACAACTAACAATAAGAAGGACACAGATGAAGGGGGAGGCATGAGAGAGAAAGGTCAAAGGGCAAGGGGATAAAGAGCAGCGAGACAGAGGTAAAGAGACAGCAATAAATGAATGGGAGCAAGAGAGGAAGGATTACATAGCAAAGTGAAAAGGTGAGGAGTTTGATTTAAATTATGTAAGAATTGATCTGCTGTGAACGAAGTTTCCAGTTTCAAATGTGTAAGTTGCCTAACCATAATTGGAGTTGTGTTTTAATGCATATAAATAACAGTTGTCTTCCATTTTTATACGGCAAACAGGTAAAAAAAACACACCCAATTTGTTCTACTTTGAGGTGAACTGTCACAATTTTTGTGTCCATAACCAACCTTGTTTACAAAACACTTTTGTACATTGGCATATAAGTTTTAGAGGCAACACATTTGCTATTTTCTTGTTCAATTCCAGGAAGTGTGGTATTCTTATAACAGACGTCGTAGGGAGCAGGTTGGTGTGGAGGGTTGGGCGTAACACAGGACTTTGACGCTGGGTTTCCAGTTGTGGAAAGATAATGTGTTTTTAATGGTTTCGGTTAAATATTGAAACAGTCAGTGTTTAACCATCTAGTAATATTTAAAACTCTATTTTTGTAAGCTTTACCAAGTGCTTTAAGACTTACAAAATATATACATTTAATTTTAATTAATTGATTAATTAATTAATATAGTTAAAATGTGATTTTATTTAGCCACACTTAAACCATTACAATATATATCACATAGCCAGTGGTATTTGTTTTGTATCTATATATTTAGCTAAACATACAGCTAAACATCCTTCATGATATATTGTGATGAACAGTAAGATGGTGTGGTAATAAAGCCACATCACCGTTGTTAGCACGCATATTGCAATTCTTTCATTTTATGTTCCAGTAAGAGAGCGAAAACTGAAATCTGGAAGTCAGAGCCAGGAAGTGGGTTTCAAGCCTTGTGCATGTGATTGAACAATCCACACAGAGACAGAGAAAGAGAGAAATAGAGAGGTATCACTGAGTGCTCTCATGCAGAGAACATCATGTCCCCCGTCTCCTCACATTCAGCTTCAGTTACAAATTCAACACAGCGTTCCTTTTCTCTGTAACCCGTCACTACTATAAAATGAGTTCATAGGCATCCCAGCAGGTCACAACCCTCACAAACAAACTCTTTCAACGACAGACAGAAACACGTTTCATCTACACTGGATGCAAACACAGCCAAGCACCGGGCTGTATTGTATATATCATAAAGCAATTTGGTGGGAAATGGTGGCTAATAAGCTACAAAAGAATACAAATGCACATGGCCAAACCGCCGTGAGGAGGCAATTTTCTGCTGTGGCACTGAGGCACTGTGAAGGTGAGACAGGGTGAACGATAAGACAGAGAATGAAAGAGTAAGAATGCAATACATCCATGCATAAAGGGCATGGCGGAAAGAGAAGTGGTGGAAAGAAAGAATGAGTGAGATAAAAGGAACGATAGCAATGAATGGAGGGTGAGGGGTAAAAGAGACAGTGGGAGGTTGCTGACACAGGGAGGCGACGGAGGGTGAAGGAGGTTTCCTAGAAACTGGAAAAAGCTGAAGAGATGATGGACAGATAGAGAATGAGGGTCTTTAACCAGGGATTAACGAAAAAGCGAGAGAGCACTATAAATGTGGAAACCCACAATCAATAATAGTTCACTGTTAATGTTAGACTTAGAATAATGTATTGGTTATTAATGTTCTTTTCTTTCCCTTTGCTAATAGTGTAGTACAATTTGAGAGGCTATTGATTTGATGACATTGTAAATGTATTAAATTTAGATGACAGTGTCAATCAGTTGATCACAATCATTTATAATTTGTACCTTATTTGCGTTTGACAGAAATTGTCAAACAGACAGAAAGGAAGAAAGGAGTGAAGCAAAGTACAAAGGCATAATTGGAAAGAAAGGCAAAATAAGAATTAGTAATTTTGTAATATTATTACAGGAAGGAAGGAAGGACAGAAAAAAGTCTCAAGACAACGAGCGAGATGTAGACAGAGAAAGAGGTAGGGGTGGAGAGATGGGGGTTGGGTGGCAGCTGGTTTGATTACTGGATTATGAGGAGCCTCACTCCCCACTGACCTCTAATACACACACACACACACACACACACACACACACACACACACACACACACACACACACACACACACACACACACACACACACACACACACACACACACACACACACTAAAGTCCAGAGCCCTTCGTAATAAATGAACAGACAGAGGAAGGAATGGTAGGGACAGAGGAGGAAAAACTCACAGAAAATCATCAGGGAACGTTTTAATGGAATAATTTGTGGAAGTAGATGGATGAAATAACAGACAGACAGATGTCTGACTTTAAAAAAACATACAGTATTAAGTAAAGTAATTAAATGTCACCTCGTCTTCTGGGGCTAAAAACCAGCTTTATTATTAGCCCTCTGGATCACGATGCAAAGACGCAGCAGTAATTGACGCTGATCTCCCATTGTCATTAAAATAAGACCTATGGGATCTATGAAAAGACCTGGGATAATCTGCTGGAGTAGGATCCAATCACACACACACACACACACACATATACACACACAACCATCAGAAATGCACATATTCACACTAATTCTGTACACATACAAAAGTATATCCATCATTCACACAGAGCAATCTCTGGCCCCTGACTCTAACTTTAACCATTATATTTACATGCCTAACATCAACCCTTTCCCTAGTAACCTAGATCTGACTAACATTAAAAGAGTAGCCTGACATTTTGGGACATAAGGTTATTTGCTTTCTTGTCGACAGTTAGGTACGGATGATAAACCACTTACTCAACGATTTATTTCAATTGCTGGAAGATTGTGCTGCACTAAGGTTATTTATTCTCTCGTTGACACACTTTTTGTGAGCAATTGCCACGTTGGCCTCTTGCAGATTGTGTGCGCTTGACTGTTTTCTGATAAGAAAAAAAAATACCACAATTTCCTTTTCCAGGCGCACTGAACATTTCTCTGGGTCTCACAGGCTCCCAAGAATCCCATTTGGTGGCCACAGGGGAACAGGGGACAACAGTCATTCAAAAATAGTTGACAACTCAACAAAACATGTAACAGGCTTAAATGAAACCGGTACTCTTGAATATCAGTGCTCCCTGACAGTTTTTAACTTTACCTTATCAGCTTTCAGAGGTAAGCAGCCATTAAATAATGACAGTTAACCTGATACACACACACACACACACACACACAAACACACGCACACATGCACACACACATGCATACATGCACACACACATGCACATTCACAGTAAAATATCTTAATTTGGTTTCCCTTTCTGTCTAGAGTCTAATTTGGCCAACCTGCATCAGCAGAGGGCTTTTTACTCATCCCTCATGTATAAAACCAATTGGAGGTTTGAAATAAAAAGAAAAACAACCATTTAAGCTAAATGGCCATTTCAGCCATTAGAACCGCCAAACTGTCCACTCAGCGTAGGTCAGGTCAATGATTCATCCACTTTCTACATAATATGCTAGTTCTGCTAAAAATACAAAAGTCTTACCAATAAGTCAGCAGAAACATAAAGGCCATTTTCCAAAACAAGTTGGGTTTTAACTTCTTTTGTAACAACTGAGGATTGTTGTTACAGCAAGGGAATCTCACTCAAATCTCGTACTAGCCTAATTATAATGTTCCCTGCTGTGTTAAAGAGCACATCTTTTTTCCAGAAGCTCAATAAGGAAATGGTGCTTTCAGTAAAAGTAGTTGCAGCGATTCTTTACTTCAGCTCAAGTTTGACTTTAAAGCCCCACTTAAACAAAGTTATTGTGCTAGATACACAAGGAATATCATTTTGAAATGTAACCTTTACTGTACTTGCATCAGATTCCCCTATGTTACTAAAAACATTCACCTAAGGAATAATTTCCCACAAAAAGTCAGACAATAACAGCTACAAAAATTGTAGTCTCTCATTTGGCCCTCAGACAACATTTTGATCAAAAAGGGTAAATTAATACAGTAATAGTAACCACACATGCATCCTTTTATTTAATAGACAATTATTCAAATGATGTATTATTTGACAAAATTATGATGGAGTCATTGATTAAATGTATACCCTAACTGAGCCATTTACGTCGTAAACTATAAACGCTAAACCTTTCAGAAATAAGGTTAATCTGTATGTAAAGGCCAATACTGACGCTCGATAAAGAGAGAGAATCAAAGGACATAAGTCACTTACTATACCTTAAATTCCTGCCAAAACTTATGGGATTCTCAGGTTTCAATCATTTTCCTAGACAATATATCACAATATTAAAATTTAAAGACATGGAGCGGTTGTGATTTACTTTAGAATCCTGGTGAGAGGTGAGTAAGGGCGATCTTGTCCATAACTTCCCAATAAGCCAGGAAGTTATAACTAATGCATCACCCTTTTTCAAGGCACTCCGCATGTATCAAAACAATAAAACATTAATAACTTCCAAACTCAAAACACAACAAATGGAAGGTTATTTTGGCGTCTTTAGCACCACGGGAAAACAAAGCATTTTGTAAATAGCAACTCAGAAACGCTTCTGCGAGCTTTCTTCGCTCCTGTGGGCTTTGAGCCAACATTTTTCCCTTCATGTGTCCGCACTTCAAAGAGGGAGGAGAGCTCGGGGCTGGCGTGCACAAAGCCTCTAAGAATAAACACACTGATCCGGAATGATCAGCGATGTCCCATGGATGTGTTCATATCAATACACCATGAGAGAGAGGCTGGCCTCTGATCAGTGCTGCGCCTCTAAGATGCTTTGTGGGTACCCGGTCCCCAGCGTTTCAAAGGGTTGAAGGAGTTCAGTGCTATCTCCCTGTGCCAGGTAGCCTGACTAATAGCACACTCAAAGCTTCTTGAATGTCAGAGTATCCCGAGCTAGCCTCCTGGAAAATCCAGACGGAAATAGTCTGCAAAGTAGTGTACAATAGAAGCCCACAGCTGGAGCTGAACACAGCCTCAGAAACCTTATTTAAAGCTGCAATACAGGGCAGGAGGATGGGTCACATGGCAGAGTCCTGGCATTTTCCCTTGAGAGAGAAAGCAAGAATGTCACAGCAACCAAAGTTTTGGAGATACTGTTCAGGTGGTTTGTGAGGATGTAAGAACAAGTTCTATCTAAGCCAATCAAGCCTCATAATTTTGTCTAAAAAACTCAGAAGTCAAAGATGCTTTGAAATTAAAAGGGAGCTGCTTAAAAACACATTTGTGGTTTCATAGTTACATTATTAAGCTTTTAAGACAATAATGTAGGAAGCTGCTTGGTGTCCTGCTCGGGGACCTATCAGCTACACATGACATGACTATCGATGGAGAAATGCTTGATTTTTGAATGTGAGATTTTAGTAACATTTTGTACTACAATGGGAAAAGGAGCTGCACACAGGTGGAGGAAATTAAAACACACTGAAAATGTTGGTGCGACAATTTGATGAAGTTAAACAAATCATTGAATCTTAGAAAAGCATTGAGCTTTCTATTGGGGAGTTTGACTGGCAGTGGCCTTCTATAGTTGCAGTTTGATTGACGTCTGTGACAAGCGTGTAGTCCAAACTGTAGCCTATTGGTTGGTATGTAATATGGAAAAGGGGACACACTGAAGAACAAATCTGGGGTTTTAAGACGGTCTTTCACATCAACTGTAAAACATGTTTGAGAAGCAGACTTAGATAAAGTTGTTCACCAGACATCAGACTTGATGCCTCAGAAGAGGTGCAGCTCGCTGTAAAAGAAAACGCAACATGGTCTTTGTTAAATTCGGTCCAGCATTAAAAAAATCTCCTGTATTTAAATTTAAATTCCTCCCACTGTTACTGTGGGAGGAAAACCTTGAATATCTATTGAGCAAATGTTGCATGAATTAATCGAAGTTCATATCTCACCAGTAGGCATTTGTCTTAATTTAAAACATGTTAAGAATAAGAATTAAGTGTTCCCCATTTTTCTTTTATTATTCATTACAGCTCTGTGTAGCTCAGTCTGTAAAGGCTAACACTGCCGAGGTAAGAGGTTCATATCCATAAATTGTTCAGTCGTTCACACACGGCATTGACACTGGTGTGACTAAAAGTCTAATTCAAACTGTATGCACTCTTGGTGATATAAGGAGTTGGGTTTAGAAAGGAAAAAAAGCCCGAAAGGGGAGATATATTACAATTGGCATGCAAAAGCCCAAAACAGTAAAATTGGATTTAGACTGGACAAAAGCCATATGCTGCTACCCTGAAACACTAAACACCGTCATGGTGCCTTCAACCCATTAGGTTGCAGACCATGTATCCACAAACATGGCTTTAAATCCCATTTCACACTGTGTTGTCACATCCCTTTGTTTGGCCTTTTCCTGCCTCAGTGTTCGCCGTCCTCGAAAAAGCCCCCATGAAATATGTGAGAAGGTTGAATTTTAAAAGTGCTGTGTGCTACAAAAGTGTGAGGAGCTTTTATTTTACGAGCTGTGTAAGTTGGCTGCAGGACAGGAAAATAAAACACTGCCCTTTTTAAACCCATAAACTGTTTGAGATTGTTAACAGAGTGCAGAGAGGACCGTCTGATGTACAGTCACCTGAAAATAATGACTGAGGGCAAGAGTGAAAGTATGAACAGCCAAAATGGCACTTCATACAAATAAGTACATACGTGAATAAATGGATTGCTGCAAAGAGAGGCAGGCCATACATTAATGCCTGTGAATTAACACAAGCGCTAACAATATTGTGTACGCATCACAAAGCGTACACACACACACACACACACACACACACACACACACACACACACACACACACACACACACACTCTCTCAGCCGCTGGCTTGACCGCCGATTTCTGCGCTCTGTTTGTTTTTTAAAGCCTTTTTACCCCTGAGGTCTGGGCACTCATTGTTCTCAGTGCAAAGTAGAACAGGGTAAAAAATCAACACACACACACACACACACACACACAGCAACCCCAGCAACATAATGGTTTAACCACCCTTTTACAACAGAAGCACTAATCCTTTACGTTACACCAGATACACTTAACTTGCACAAACACTGAAAACATAAAGCCCTTTCGCATGCAGAGGCTACATTTTCACCCATATCACATTTATTCACACCCGCATGTCTATTGTATGGATGAACACAAATCTATACTCTGACCTCTTTGACATACAGATGTGACAACTGTTAGCAGCTGTCTGCAGCAGCAGCCATCCTCCATCTTACATTTGTCTCTATTAATATTATTGTGCTGCTGCTGCGTTTAGTCTTTTCGCTCAAATCTACAACCACAAAGACATTATGTTTGTGTGGAAAATAAGCACAACCATACAATTTTACTTATTTTTCATACATAACGAAACACTTTTTGTCCAGAGGCGGACAGGGCTCCACCCTATCTGCTCTTGTTGAGTTAAATAATTTGGTATTTTGGAGCATTAAATTGTGGGTTATTGTAAATCATTGCAGTGTCTCCAGCACCTGAGGCAGGTTGTGTCTGTTGCAGCTTTCATCACTCCCTCTGTTGCCTGAAAAGATTGCAAATTTAAATTTCTCTTGTGGGGCAGTGTAATAGTGCAGCAGTAATGATTAGCTCAGTAGGATACGTGCAGAAAAAGGGACTCATGTGATGCTTACTTGTGTGTGCTAATCACTCAAACACTTCCAAAGAGAATGCACACGACTGAATAATGTTTCAATAACAATAATTACTGTTCACAACTTACTTTGTAGATAGATGCTAATTGTGGAAACCATGCTGAAAATGTCAAAGCTTTCACAGCACACCTTACACAACTTTGGTAGCAGTTACAAAACAGAAGAGGATTTGAGTACATTGCCAGGTGTTTATATCTCGTCTGTCTATCTGTGGACAGATTTTGTCTTAGATTTTTCTTGCACTACACAGTTCATCCCATCTCATTAAAAATGTGGGAATGGTGATTATGATGCACCACTTGATCAAAGCTGATAGAGTGCTTTTTTAGTGTTGCAATTAATTTTTTTCAACAGTCTCATCCAATCTAGCCCTGGTGTCTCCAGCTAAAATGCAGCACAGAGGCTGCTGGATCCCCGTCCGGCTTCTTTCTCTGAAGTGATCTTGTTTGTTTATAATCATGGTGATGTTATGAAGCTAATGCGGTAATGATTTATTGACGACACAATGCTAAACATAGCCTGGAAGTTTCAGTCTGTTGATGAGCTTTCCTTATTTTTCCTACATTGGGCCTCTCAGTCCTCCCTGGTGGCGGATTTGGACTATACTAATTTTTTTTGAGCCTCAGACCAGCACAAACAAATCATTAAAATGCTATTCATGAACACTTATATGTCCATTTGCCATTCGACATTTGGCACTTTGATGGTTGAAAGGTTAGGAGAGCTGGCCTTTGGGTAATAAACACTGTTTGTATGTGAAGTACTTGAGGTTTTAATTTATTTTGTATATTTTTAAATGACTTTAAAGAGATAGTTACTAGCATGCTAAATGTAAGTTTTGTTTGCAGATAAGGTCTTGCTGGGTCTTGATCAAATGTCCTCAGTCCGCAGGTTGGTTTGATAATGATTAAAGATAAAGACTTAACTGCAAATCTCTAAACAGGGGAAATGAGATTATTATGCTCTCAACTCCCTGAAAACACATGTCAAAATATTCACTCATGGCAGCCCAACATGCCTGAATTTTAACTGTCAAAGCATTCTCTTATGTACAATATTGCCTAATGTATCACTATTTCCCAGGAGTCATCCTGCCACTCACACCACATTGTTATTCTTGGTAGGAGAAGTACCAAATGGGCTGTATTTGTACAGGGCAGCTCCCAGATGGGGATGTGCACAGCTGTGTTACTGCAGAGTAACTTGGCATTTACTAAAGAGACCTGAGAGCACATCCAACATATCAATAAATGGATAAATGAAAGCTAGAAAACAGACACCTTATCAGTATCCTACATTTAACTGTCACTCTAAGTCCTCTTTATGAGAGAAAAGCCCCATTAATAAATCCTTAACACTGTACATTTGCATAACATAACAGAAGATTAAGCCTAGGAAACAGCCCACTTTCCTTCTAACACAAGCCTTGAGTTGGCAAGCACTTAACTATGTGATAGTGGTATAGTGTTAGACAGACATCCCTCTAACCCATCCACCCCTTAATATCTCTGGCCTTCAGTGACCTAAAAACCTCTGCAGAAAATCAGATTACTGTCCCTACACAGAAAGCTTTAAACAAACACTGGGTTTCTGTCAGAAACACTGGTTACACTATATAAAAAATTACAATGTTATACAACCCCCTTGTTGCTTAATGTCTGCTATCACAACACAGCTCAAAATATGGCAGCGCAGACAAATACTAAACAAAACCTGTTGAGGTCAGAGGTTTGGTCCCAGTGTCTGTGTCATGGTTACAGTTATGAATTCAGTAGTGAAACCTCCCATCTGGCTCTTTGAGTCAAACTGTGTCAAACTCCACAATGTTCTCTGCCCAACCTGAGCCGTTTAGCTCCTGGCGGGTGGTAGCGGTAGTGTGCCCCTGACAGGCCAAAGATGTAGAGCATACATCTAATGGATTCTAATGGGCTGGTAAAAGTTTCTTTACATTGTGGTTGACTAGAATGTACTGTGTATGGAGGTCATCGTGGTTGCTAAATGAGCTGTAGTAAGTGTTGTGTGCTCAGGATGCTGTGGGTTTGAGCCTGTTACACAGTTTTAACATGCTGTTTTTCTTTATCCTCTGTTATGATCTTGTAAGTTTAAAGTCAATATGTATGGTGTAGCTACATCAGCGTAGCATGAAATGATTTTGAAGTGTAGAGGCAGTAGAATGGGTCAGGTTATCCTAAAAAAGAACTGTTACAAAAGGCCTCACTCCGAGGCAGAGTGAAAAGCTAGTCGACACAGGGAGATTAGTAAGACGTGATAATTGTTTATAGATTGGGAGAAAGGCGCACATTTTCAGACAGGCATTACAGGAAGGCTAAAAGTTGAGTAAAAAATGAAACAAGAGTGATAGAGTTCAAATCGTGCAAACTTTCTCACCTCACACACAATGTCAATATTTGATTGACAGTTTCAGAAAGTAACATAAAATGTTGGACGCTAGCTGGGGCAACAGTACAAAGATTAAATACAATACAATGAAATTAATCCATATAACTACTTGGATCAGGGTTGTACATTTTGTAAAATGATAAAGCATATACGCATTGCAGTAACAATATACTGTAACCTGTAGAGCGCTGAACATTATGTACTGTCCTGTAAAATGTATGTATGAATTATTTGTATTATTATCAAATATTAAAACACTGAAGTTATTGCTCTTATTCACTCTCTCTCTAACTGTGGCAGGCTCTCCAACCTCTGACTAATGAAACCAATACAGAGCAATATTGGAGGTGGTGTAGGTGGTGAACACATACAAACACATATACACACACACACACACACACACATACACACACACACACACACACACACACAGAGCATGTCAAAAGGGCTATTATATAAAAACACTTTTTTTCGGTAGTAAAACTAAGCTTGTGGGGCTTCCCGGGGGTTCAGGGGGCAAACCATGTTTTCATTGCAACAAGATATGAAAACTAGTTAATGAAATTTAATGAAGTGTCTGTTGTCTTTTCCTTTCCTATGTCTTTGTTTTGAAATGCATTCTTATCTTTCTTTACTGCAGACAATACATGCATGTAATCCAACACACACTAGACTCTTGCCTCATTTTACCTCCATGCTTCTAAAATCAAGTAAAAAACACATTATCAGAGATATTACAGTAACTGATTTGCAGAATGCTCACTCTATTCACTGTATACATGTAATAAATTCACAAAAGAATAATTATGCACATTTCTTAAGTATGTGCTTTATTTTTTGTACTTAACACTTTTTATCTTACCTTGAGTCTTGAGCTCTGCTAATCAATATATTTTTTATATTAACAATGGATGAAAGTTAACCACAAAGAATGATCACCAACGCTGTAGCTCTGTGGAGCTTTTGGCCTCTTTAGTTTCTCGTTTCAATTCTCCAAAACATTCACTGTTTGGTTCCGTCTCAGTGCTATTATCAACCATGTTTCCATCAGTAGCTGTTTTCAACGGGAAAAAAACTCTAACTAACCCACTGTACACTACCCACCCAGCAACAAACAGCAGCAAGTTGAACAAAGTGGAACATTTATCAAATCTTGTTCTATTGTGGAGACAAAACCAGAGCAAAAAACAGACTACATTGACCTACGTACATTGACCTACCATCAGGTGGCTTGCTCTGGAGTTCTTCTTCTCCCATGTGGCCCAAATATGTATTGTATGCATCTTTAACCAAACATTAACCTTATCATAATCAGACATGTCACACTTTTCAAACACCAAACAGAAGATAGAGAGAGAGAGTTTTTCTATCAAACAACTCTAGTAAACACTGCCGATAGGCTCTTTTCACAGCAGACATTTTGACTAGGAAAAGCACCGGTGTTACTAATAACAATAATAATAAAGTATCCATAATTATTAATATACACCATTTTACGATGCCTCAGTTATACGTGTCCCAGTAATTCATGACATTGTGACATTGATCCAGCACGCACAATACCGTGACCCTGAAAGTCATGCAGCTAATTGCAATTTAGCCATTGTTAATTTTTTTTTTTACATCTGGGCTTTTCTTAATGTGACATATCAACCGCTGTTAAAAAAGGGCCAATTTAACAAAGTCTGTCCAATACGTTGACACACAGACTCTTTGTTCCAACCTTCATCTACCCAGGGAACTCTAGTTAGGCACATGCTTTCTTTTCCAGCAAAGTCCTTTCCTCATCCAAACTGCTACACAGATTCACAACTGGGAGTTTGCCAGTTGCCCCAGTCTTTGTTTGTGGTTGCTTTGCTCAAGGGCACCTTGAGCTTATGCTGTTTGGGTTGCCAAGCTAAAATGAGCTTTTTTGCATTACTTGCCTCTTCCAACTGACCCTAAAGCCAGTTCCATGTGTGTAGTGTAAATGTGTGTGTCTGTGTGAGCTTAAACTGCTGGCAACACAAGCATGGATGCAGTGCTTAATCTCATAAATGTAAATGCCACAGATATGGGAATTATCCTGAAAATCAATAGTCTGGAGCCAACTGTCGTAGAGAAAAATTGGAAGAGAAAGAAGAAACTGTGAAAGTAAGTAAGAAATAAAATAAGAATAAAGAAAGACATGAAGCAGTGTAGTCCCAGCACTCTCTGGTATGCATAGATATTATTATTATATTATTCATTGAAAAGGCATGAATACACTCTCAAGTGCAATGCTTTGAGCCACTTGAGAGTACACACACACACACATAAACACACACACACGTATGAACACACATACACACTTACATGTATATACAAACAATAACACAAAAACAGGACCATGTTCAAATACAAATCACGTACACACAGAGAAATCTCTCCACAAGAAAACACAGTTCAAACATGCACATCCACAAACCTCAGGTGGAAACACATACATATACTTGAGGCACTTGAGCAGACACATAGACACAGAGGGAGAAGCAGAGTTGAAAGAAATATGCCATGGAAGAGACAACCCATGACAGTTACTGTATGTGAGAATTAGAGGTTGGGAAAGAGAAGATTCCGAGGACAGAAAGATGGATTACTGAATACAGCAGGAGGGAAACAAGGAAGAGTGAGAAAAGATGTAGAGAGGTATAGCAGGTGAGTGAAGAAATAATACACAAGGAGATGGAAAAAGGACAAAGGGAGAAAAAATAAATGAGAAACTAAAGGAATGAAAAAAGCAGAAGGGAAAACAAACAAATGGAAAGAAGGATGATAAAAAAAGAAGAGAGAGAAACTCAAGATCTAAAAATGAGAGAAAAATATTCATCCATCCATCCAGCCAATCAAGGAAGGGTAGAATAAAGGAGAGGAAGAAAGTGTTAGGAAGAGGAGGGAAGGGTAGTCAGAGATAACACACAGCACACAATGACAAGTGACAGCTTTGCTCCGAGCATGACTCTGGCTGACTGTTGTTTCATTATAATCTCATAACTGTCAAATCCTGGAGCAATGGCATGAGGGAGAAGAGAAGAGAAGAGAAGAGAAGAGAAGAGAAGAGAAGAGAAGAGAAGAGAAGAGAAGAGAAGAGAAAAAGTGAGACATTTGGAAATTAATCTACACGTGTGCTGGAACCGACCTGAATGCATTGGAAGAGGCAGAGGAAGACAAAAGCTAGCCCACACGTACAGTTTACTTTTATTCATGTGTCCACCTCCTCATATACTTGCTCAACCACTCATGTGTTTAATCCAATAATTTTTTTATCCACTTTAGTTCATTTTCTTTCAGTTTTAATCATTTATTTGCTAAATCACTCCCTCACTTCTTCTATCAATCGTTTGATCAAGTCGTGAACTCATACGGTATTTGACTCTAACGCAGGGGTTTTCAACATTTTTTAAGCCAAGGACCCGTTAACTGAAAGACAGTTGGACCAGGGACCCCCTGTTACTGCATACATATTTGATAAAATGAAGTTGGATATTAAACAAGGCCTACAATAAAGTGTAGGGTAGCCTAAAGCCTTTATACACTCAGTACTTTATTTTGCACAGAATTCTAAGCTTTTAAAATAGCCTAATCACTTTTGGCATGATTTTAGATAATCAGGATTTAATGTTAAACATACATGTGGGACAGTGAATCCCTCACCTATAGGCCAGAAAGCCTATCATCAGTGGGAATTTTAATTGCTAATAATATGTTGGATTCGTCGTAGGACTTTTTACTTTTTGAAAAACTTTAACAACTTTGTAATAAATAAATAATTTAAAGCCCCCCCTGCGCTGACTCTGAGGATTCCCTATGGGTTCCGGACCTCCTTTTGAAAATCCCTGCTCTAACGTTCAAACTCAATCATTTGCTAATTCATTCAGTCACTCCTTCACTCTGTCATTTGCTCTCTGACTCTTACAGTAAACTCACTTACCCACTTGTTCACTTACTCATTTTCTCTTTCCTTCGCAAACTCAACTCAGTTGCTCACACACTCATATACTTGATTACTCACTTCATATACTCATTCCTTCCTTGTGTACTTAATCATTCACTTTGTAGTGTTTAAACACTCACTCACTCATATTCTCAATCACTACTCTTTCGTTAACTCATTTACTTCCTTGATCTCTCTCACTAGAACGCAGTTTCCTCACTAAGTCAAACTTACCCACTTGCTCACTCACTCACTCATTTACTTCACTCACTAACTGACATCAAAATGACACCAAACTGAATATGTATAAGGCTGCATCGTCACCAGTGAGGCTTGTATAAAAGCAGTGTAAATAGGGTAGCAGGTCACACACGCTCCCGAGCAAGAATATACGTAAACACAGCGTTCACCAGAGCAACAATGCTGCTCTTGTTTTCTATTTCTCTTTTGGTTTCTAAGACTTTGATCAATGACAGACTGCAACAAAACATGAAACGATTTTAAGCCTTTATCTGGAAGCTGAAGCCTGGAACAAATAAACAACTAAATTTACTAAAAACATATTAAACACATAAAATCGACTGTACTTCAAAAAGTGAATGTTATATTTGTTATATAAAGAGATAATTATATTATTGTGGGGATGACAAAATCGCTTAAAATATAAATTCAATACAGAGCGAAGAAACACTTTTAAACATTTCTCAGTGCCCGACACAATCAACATAATGGATGGTCAACAGGCACGTCAGTTAAGTGGCTATTTTACAGGAAAATCATAGTTAATGGTCCATGGGTTTGCACCTAAGATGTCTATTTCATTAGGAAATAAATCCCATTAGGAAGTATTGATACTATTTCACTGAATACGTACAGTAACAGCAAGCGACAGCAACTGGCTGTGTCATTTGGAATTGTGTGCTTCCCTGCTAAATAGATTTTCTTTAATTTTACAAAATTACTATGGCAACTTTGGCTGCACTTAGCCCAGATCGGCTGTCAATCAAACAGCGTGGGTGGTACTGTGATACCGAACACTGCTTATAACTACACAGCTCTTTTTCTTCCAGCAAGATTGTCATTGCCAAGGCCAAAATAAAATGCAATAGCATATCTCATTAACTGGCAATATGCTGACGGATATGACAATTTTATATGAAAACCTATTACTACTTTAATAAGTATATTCAGTTATCTCAAATTAAAAAAGCCTTCAGGCTTTTGGAAAGCTCTGTAAATGACATGCATGCTCTCACCGGGTAGAGCATGCATGTCATTTACAGAGACTCAGTCTTCAGCACAGCGGCTGCGGGTTCAGTTGTCACCTGCAGCCCTTTGCTGCATGTCCTTCCCCCTCTCTCTCCCCTTTCATATCTAATCTGTCCTATCATCTAAAGGCCTAGAAGATGCCACAAAAAAATCTCACAGACAGACACGTTCTCCCTTCTATGATATCTACTGTCAAGATTTCTCACACAAAATCCACACTCAGCATCAAACACATTTGTTTCTCGTTATCCTTTTTTATACACTTTTTTAGCATCAAATTCCTAAATGTTTCCTTCTCCTTAAGGGACTCAGATCCAAGTAGCAATTGTCTGAGACACAGGTAACAAATCACCTTTTCTGTCTTTCTCTCCGTCCCATTCATTCAATCAGCTTCTTCTCACGACTCACAAACACAATCTGCAGAAAGTGTTTCAAGAATCCCAATTAATTCCTCATTGCTTCATGTACACAAGTCAACAGAAAGATACAAAAGAAAAAGGCAGAAGCAATGCCCAGGGCTCAACCAAATTTCATTCTGATTTATCACACCCCTGTCTCATTCAAACCTGTAGAGTCTGAGTCCTTATCTTCACAGGATTTGTTACAGTGAAAAAAGCTACAGGGGGATCTAAACTGACTACACACATACCCTCCCTCCCATCTTCCCCTCCACAGTCTCTTACCTGTGACAGTGATCAGCATGGGAGCCACCAGCGGCCTGTTGTTATCCAGTTTTCGGCTCAGTCGGATCTCTCCACTGGTGTGATTCAGGAGCAGCAGGTGAAGCTCGTTCCCTCTGTCAATGGTGTAGTACAGTCTATCTGACACATCAGGGTCGTGGGCGGGTACCCTCCCAATTACCCCACTGGGGAAACTGTTGGACCGATTGGACACAAAGTTATTGAATATGATTTGGAAGTCCTGCAGAGTGGGTCGGTTGTCGTTCTGGTCCACCAATCGGATACGGACAGTGGCCCGGCTGACTAGAGGTGCTGAAGTGGCCTGGACTACAATGACATACTCATTGCGGGCCTCATAGTCAAGATCAATAAGTGAAGTGAGCTCCCCTGAAAAGATGTCCATCTGAAAGATCTCAGGGATGTTGCCCTCCACGATTTGGTACATGATCTGAGCGTTGGCGCCTTCATCTGGGTCAGTGGCCGTGATCTGGGCTACCACAGAGCCCACTGCGCTGTTTTCCTTCACTAGAACCTCAAAGTCATCCGCAGGGAAGACAGGAGCATTGTCGTTCACATCCAGGACCGTCACCTGGATGTGGACGGGGGTTCGCTGAGGGGGCACGCCGCGATCTACGGCATAAGCCGTGAGCTCATAGAATGGCACACTCTCACGGTCCAACCGGCGAACGGTTCGGACAATGCCAGATGTAGGCTCAATGGTAAAGTCTCCATCCCCATCCTCACCATTTTGGAAGGTGTACTGAACACGACCATTTGCGTGTGCGTCACGATCAGTGGCTGAGATTTGGAGGACACTAGTAAAGGGGGGTGCGTCTTCGCTTACTGTTCCCTGATATCTGGGGCTGAGGAACTGAGGTGCGTTGTCGTTCACATCATTCACATTAACCTCAACATATGTAGTGTCTGATTTCTGTGGTATGCCATTGTCTTTAGCTGTTATAGCCAAAGTGTAGGTCATCTGGTCCTCATAGTCGAGCTCTGCCTGGAGTGTAATAGCCCCTGTGGCTGTGTCGATGCGGAATTGTGGGATATTGTCCTCGAGGAAGTATGTGATTCGAGCATTTTCACCAACATCATCATCTGTGGCACTGATCACAACTACAGTGCTTCCAGGTGGTCGGTCCTCATTCACACTGACAGAGTAGTGGGCACTCTGGAATACAGGCCGATGCGTGTTGGCATCTGTGATGTTGATGTGCACCTGACAGGTGTCGTGGAGTGTGCGGTCCGAGGCAGTGACTGTTAAAACGTAACGCCGCTCCTGTTTGTAGTCCAATGGGAGAGCTAAAGAGAGAAGTCCTGCCCCTCCTGCTGTGCTGATGGCGAAGCGGTTTCTGGTGTTTCCTCCTGTAATCTGATAGGTCACCGCACTGTTGACATCACGGTCTACAGCCGTGACAGTCACTACGCTGGTACCAACCACAGCATCCTCATTCAGGCGGGAATAGTACTCCTTTTGGAGGAACTCGGGGCGGTTGTCATTAACGTCCATTACTGTAATTGTAACACTTGCCGTGGCAGAAAGAGGCGGCATGCCATAATCCCTGGCTTCCACGCCAAAAAAATAGTGTTCCACAGATTCTCGGTCAAGAATGGAGCTCACAGTGACCCAGCCGGTTGCAGAATTGATGTTGAATGGTGTGTCAGAGCTGGTACCAGTTAACCTGTACTCCAGGCGGGCGTTATCACCAGAATCGGTATCAATGGCCTGAATGTGGAGGATGGAACTACCAACTGGGGCGCTCTCAAGCACAGACGCCTGGAAGGGTGTTGACACAAAGATTGGTGGGTTGTCATTGACATCCGTCACCTGTACACTCACAATACCGGTGTTGTTGGAGAGAGGTGGGCGGCCATTGTCCTGTGCACGAACACGGAGCGTATACTCTCGCTCTGCCTCATAGTCTAATGGTGCCACAACATGGATCTCCCCAGTGACACTGTCGATGGAAAACTGTCCACGGCTGTTACCACTGATGATATTATAGTGAACAGCAGCATTACTGTCCTTGTCCAGATCTGTGGCACTCACACGGAGAATCTCAGAGTGAGGCCGTACATCCTCCTTCACTGCTACCACATAGCGCTTTTCACTGAACTGTGGAACATTGTCATTTTCATCAAGGACAGTAATGAAAACTTTAACAGTAGCGGAGCGTGGCCCCGGTTCCTTCCCCTGGTCACTGGCCTCAACCTGTAAAGTGTAGTGCTCGTTAGTTTCCCGGTCCACCGATCCACGTGTTGTAATGAGGCCAGAGCGTGGATCAATCTCAAAAGCTGCTCTTGCTATTGCAGCCGTGTCACCGACAAATCGGTAACGGATATTCGCATTGGATGGGGAGTCTAAGTCTGTCGCTCTCAGCTGTAAGATGGGATACCCCTCCTCTACATTTTCCCTGATCGTCTCCCTGTACTCTGTGTGCTCAAATATAGGAGAGTGATCATTCCGGTCTGAAACAGTAATGGCCACCATGGTGGTGCCGGACAGGCGAGAGGAGCCGTGATCGGTCGCCGTGACCCGGAAGTAATGCAAATCCATGTGTTCTCTGTCTAGAACCTGAGTGGAGGTGATGAGACCTGTGTCTGGGTGGATGTGGAAGTAGTCAGATGATCGACTGTTCATCAGCGGAGCCATGGTGTAACTCACCCTGCCTGCATCTCCAGCATCTGGGTCTGAAGCGGACATGATAATGACTGAGGTGCCAGGTGGCTGGTTCTCAGCTACTTGTACTTGAAAGTTGTACTGGGAGAAATGGGGATGTCTGTTGGCTGCACGTCGAGAGCGAGGCCATGGCATCAAAATCTTCCTCCCACTTTCTCCCTGTGAGGTTTCATCATCTGCTACTATTATCAGTTGTTCCAGGCTCCTCTCTCCCCTTGTACTGTGCCTCTTCTCCTCCCCTTCCACCTCCCTCTCACCCCCCTCTGCAACCTCATTGCTTTTATCTGCCTGGCTCTCTTTCTTCCCTATTTCACTATCTGGCTGTGTGATGGTGGTGGTGCTACTGCCCCTATCCTGACCCTTCCCTCCCTCAGCCTCTCTCTCCTCTGCCTGGCTTGCCTTTGTTATTCTCTTTTCCCTCTCCTCCTCCTCTTTCTCCTCTCCCTCTGGTTCTCTCCCTCTCGTCATGCGCGCCTCTCTCTCGCCATCCCCCACCTGTAATTCTCCTCCCCCAACAACGGCAGCAACAGCAGCGGACCCCTCCAAGCCCTCTCCCTCCCTTTCTGCATCCCTCTCCCTTTCTCCCTCGGCCCCCATCTGCCGCCTATCTGACTGTCTGACACCTTCGGGCTCTAATGGCACTTGCTTACTGGGTTTTAATTGCATATGTTGGTCCCCCTGCTCGGTGGCTGAACAGTCGGTGTAAATGCTGTCAGCGCACCCTGCCTTGACCATCTCCCGCAGTGTGGTGTCCCACAGGTCTGGTTGCTGTGTCTGACCATGCCACGGAGATTTTTCTATTTTAGATTCATGACTATATCCATTTGTGTCCTTGCTCTCCTTCTCTTCGTTGTTGTTGTTGTTGCTGTTGCTGTTGAATTTGATCCACGTGAACACGCGCTGAGAATCTGAGGGAGCTGTCCGTCGTGCTGAAACAATGTCCACAGAGGTTAAGTGAAGCGAGCGTACAGAGTCATCCTGCCATGTGGTCAGGTTCATTTCTGAGAGAAACGAGAGCTGTTCTGCTGTGGTGTCAACAGGCTGAGTGACAGGACGTGCTTTGATTGTTGTTGCAGAGCGAGACGTGACTGACACAAAACCGGGAAATTTAACAAGAAACTTTGCAGGCGAGGAAAAGCCTGAGTCACCGGCAGACTCTGTCTCTGATTTTGCGTTTACTTTTTCAGCAAATAGTTGGAGCGTTTTGAATAGTTTTTCACTTTCAGCATAATCGCCTGTTTGTGTTTGAGGGGGCGTATTTAGAACCAAGCCAATATATTTTGATGTAATTTCGGGAATCACGCTTTTGCTGAATGGAAAACGTTGGCTGAGCGTCTCTGTGATGCTGCTGGAGGAAAATTGGATGAGGATATTCCTCTGAACTATGACTCCCTCCGGGACCATAAACCCAGCTAAATATCCATCCCCCATTTCTATTCTGTTCAAACAATCAAAGCAACCACCGGGAACCTCCTTGCTCTCTCCCCGGATTTGGGTGATCTGCCCCCTGGTTGCTGGTGCTGATTTCCCCTGCGGAAGCTCATTATCAGCCCTACGTAGGAGCCTCAGAATCGGAAAAGCCAAATCATTGTCCAGATAATAAGATACATTAATGTGTTTGTTGCCTTGTTTCACCTCTCCTTCTCGTCCATCTTTTCCCTCTTTCCTCTCATCCCACACTCTCCTCTTATCCAGAATTCTGGCGTGGTAATACCTTACTTTCACCTCAAGGGCAGGAGATCCACAACACTCTAGGTGCGCCCAGGTACCGGGGTTAATCACGGCCGGGGCGCTACATCTGCACGCTTCCTTCTCCTCTTCCTCATCTCCCCCACTCCTCGCCCCCCTCTCTTTGCACCCTGTCAAACAGCTATCATCACCCCCCTCTATGTTGCGGCAGGGATCGATATTATTGTGCCTTCCAAAATGAGAACAATTACCAACCCTCCTGTCCACGTTGGCAGAGCTCCTATCAGCACCCCAAGCCTGGTTTTTGTTGCTGTTCCTGTAAACTGGATGTGGCTGAATCGTTACTGTGTAGCCGGTCTGGGAGGAATAACAAGCAGAAAAATGACAAATGTCCAATTTCGATCCCTGATTACAGTCCGAATTGTTGGTGTAACGGGGGTTAGATTTAAAGGTGTAGTTTGAAGCCTCGTTGTGTGGTGAATTGTATCCAGAAACAGGATGAATGCAACAAGAGCAACCGGTTGGCAAGGGGCCAAGTGAGGGGTTGTTGGCCGGGGAGAGGGCTTGTTTGTCGGGGCTTGAACAGAAGAGATACCTGGGTGTCAGGGAGCACCATGTAGAAAAAAGCCTCCTCTCCTCACAAGCCCTCTCCCGCACCTCTTCCCCCCTTATCTCTCCACTTCCGGGTGCCCTGCACAGACCAGAGGCGTGCACAAAGGCTTTAGCGGCGCCACGTTTGGCGAGGTGTGGCCTCGATGCCGGCCACCGTTGCTCGCACCCTCTAGTCCTTTGTACTGCCAGTTTCTTGCCGTTTTGAATCGGCGAGGAGGTGAAAGCAGGTGCAGCGGGAGGAGAAACAACGCCCTTCCTCGTTATCCACCCTCTCTCCACTCCTTCTCCTGCGCCGACGCCATCAGACCTCGACCTGCTCCTACTACCTGGGTGGAGAGGAGGTGGAGGTGATAATGGTGCCGGAGGGCCGTTTCCACACCTCCAAAACGTCCCAACTCCTTTCAGTCCCTCCTTCCGTGTCCCCCTCGCCTCATCCTGGTGACATGTTCCCAGCGTCCCCTCTGCGCGCTGCACTCCAGAGCATCCCTCAGTCTGTATCCGCTCTACGGTCCACCTGCTAGGGCGTAGGTTCCAGCTGCCCCTCGGCAACTCCCCTGCTTCCTCGCGCTGCTGCTGTTGCTGCTGGCTCACTTTACCGGCGTCTCGGTAACAGAGGCCCGGGGTCCAGCGGTTGGAAGCCCCTCCTGTGATCACCGTGCCCGGGGCGAGAGCAAACAAAGGGCCGAGGAGAAGCAGGTGGAGTGCCAGAGACGAGAGTAGGAGCGGGGTGAAGCCCGGTAGCGGTACAGCCATTTAGTCTCTTCCTTTCTCTGTATCTCCCTCCTTTCTCCCTCTTCCACCTGTGCCTATCCTATCTATTTCTCTCTCGAGTGCGTCTTCCCTTCTCCCCGTTACTTCTCTCTCTCTCTCTCCCTCGTTCCGGCTAGGTGACCAGTTCCAGGACCGCCGGCACCGCCCGACACCTTCCCCCAGGCTCCCCCGTCTCTCCGTCGGCCTGGAGAGTTGGCATCTACCCGCTGTGGTCCGTGGAGCTGGAGGTCTGAGCGTTAGGAGCGGCACGGCAGCAGCATCTCTCCTCCCGTTCATTCACATCCAACATGGCTTACACACTCACACTGACTGACTGGCTGGCTCACACACTACCCTCTGGAGTGTGTGTGTGAGTGTGTAAACGTTTGTGTGTGTGTGCACGCACTCTCCTAGCAGTGGCGGCACAGCCCGGTCTATCCGTCCGTCCCCAATCACACAATCACACTCTCCTCCTCTCCTCCTTTTCTACCCCTCCCCCCTATTGCTTGCATCTCAACACACCGTCTCTCTCTCTCTCTCTCTCTCTCTCTCTCTCTCTCATAATGGTTGGCTGTTACACAGCACCCTCGGCGGCAGCCATATCCTCATCTGGAATAGGACGGGGGAACAGCCTATATCATCCCCAATCACACCGCCATCACCGTAGTAATTATCATCTTCTCAAAGAGCCCCGCAGGTTTATCACCCTTCATCGGGGTTGAACAGAAAACCCAGAAAAGCTGCTGATTCTTAGAAATAAGACCTAACAATTTCATTTTAAAATGAAATGATGCAACAGTGCAGGTTCTGGATAAATTGCAAAAAAAGCAATCCTAGAAACTTTAGCAAAAGGGAGAAAACAACATCAAGATAGTTTGAGATATATTTTCCCCTCAGAAATTGGCTTTAGTTTCGCAGCGTCAATTTGTTCACTGATTTTCATTTTTCGTGATATCATTAAGCTGCACATAGTATATTCTAGTCCAGTGATGTAGCCCGAACTCGGAATCGTCATGTTAGCTCTATTTAGTAAAAGTGACGTCATAGCGATGAGTAATGCTCTCTCTCTCTCGCTCTCTCTCTTACACACACACACACACACACACACACACACACACACACACACACACACACACACACTAAACTACATTGTGTTTTAAAAGCATTAAAAGTCCCATATGATACATATTCATATAGCATCTGCTGTAGTAGTAGCCAAATAATAGGATTAGTACGATTCATTTCAGTGGTAAAGGCACATACGTCATGCAACACCCCAATTTAACACTAATTTGCGCATTGCTAAATGGGCAGATCCATTTCCTGATACTTGTTGGGAGGAAAAAAACACATTATGCAAATATGTAGGCTATAAATTTCCTCCAACATTTCCTCCCCATTTTCCCATTCAATACCAATTTATAACGCTGGCTGGGTGGTGCATATTTTTCTAATGACACGGAAAGAATTAAAGATTATTTCTTCCTGTTGCTGATGGGAGAAGATACGCAAGGCGTGTTAGTAGATCAAGCCGTGCATTAGCAGCCAGAGAAGCTGAGGAGAAGGCAAATCTCAGCCCTGATGCTGCGTGACCCAGCATGGGCCGGAAGCGTGAAGCTCTGTACCCCCTTGTGTTTTTCTGTCTCCTGTGTTGGATGTCTATTATTGTGTGTCTTGGTGTGTGTGATTTCCATGTTGTTCTATCTCACTTTAGTTATATGGTTTGGCCACTCATTAAAATTAGGATCAGGATAAGGCTAGGGCAGGTGTGAGTGTCCTCTGTTTGGGGATTAACTGAGTCTGAGTCTGTGTCAGCATTTTAGACCTTATTTTATGTGGGCTAAGGTCTTTGACTTTGTAGAAAAAAATGTTTACATTCATAATATATAGGCCTTCAAATAAATGTTTCTTTTGGTATTTGTACCAAAACTAAATTATCCTACTGTATCAGCCCTATAGCATCAAAACTTTTAAACGACACCGAGCCCTATCGCCATATACAACAGTGCTTCCTATGAAAAAATGTAACAATGCCAAAATGTTCTTCTGACTTATTTTATATTTATTTGTGATGGGAAATTATTGTTGCAGTTCTAGGATCAGACCTTTAGGGGGGCTCAGAACTATTGTTTTATTTACTATAAGCTACTGTATACCTGAACATCAATGAAAGAGATTTTGTTGAGTTGTAACCAACATTTCTGTTGAAAGTTCTTAATACAGTGGTAAGACAGTATCTTTGTGTATATCTGTGTCCCCGTCTGTTTGGATCTATACTTCTGTTTTTTTCCCGAGCTGGTGGTAACTTGGAGCATGGCCACAGCAATTTGGTGCTCCCAAATGCATATCCTCCTTTTACAAATAAGATTTGAATGCACAAAAAAAAATTGCCCTCCCTCCCTCCTCTTTCTGGGTGTCAGCAGCCTCCCTCTGGCCTTGTGCTCTGTCACCAGGATTTGCCATCGTTTTTCTATCATTGCTCTGACACCCTCAGTTGCCTCAGTCAGTCAGTGTGATTACTGTGGAATGTAGGTTGTTGTGGAGCAGGCTGGCAGGGTTAACAGGATTTGGAATGGGTGCGTGTCTGGGGAGCATGAGGACGTCTAGACACGTTGTGACAAGGCAGCATGTGAAACAGTGTGACAGCCATTACTCAGTTTAACTATTCAGTAACTATGTTTAAGATGTAATGATCATCAGAGCGGTCCAAAGTCGAATGACCCCTGAAGGCGTCAAGGATTCAATAACTTGCACAAGTTCACTTCATTGGGATGTAAAATTTAAATTCCTCCTGTTGAATCACAGTCTTCCTTCTTGCTGCTCTATCCTTGAAATCTCTGAAATTCAAATGGTTTATTGTTAAAATGCACCTCTCTGTGAAATTAACACTCTTGGGCCATTACTGTTTCAATTTCAGTGATTGTAGCACAATTACCAGTAATTAAACCTTGCTCTCTGTGTGTGAATGTGTGAAAGTGTAAAATAAAGTTCAGTCAGACAAAAATGTGCAGTTTCCTAATGTGTCCCCAGCTAAAATGAAAAAAGTAAAACAAGTTTTTGCTTTCACCAGTGGGAAATTAGAGTTTAGATTTTCATTTGTTAAAAAGCAATTGTTTTTTTTTTTGCAAGATAACAGAAAAATCAAATGTTCTAAGAAAAGGTAAAGGAGGGTGCACATGTAAAATCTAGTGGGGTGTACTGTTCAAGTAATGTCACAAAGGGTAGAATAACCTACTTCTCCAACCCTAAACACACTCAACAGGGGGGATTAAGAGGAGGCAGAGGGGATTACACAGCATATTTCACATTGAAAATATCCACATTACAAAATATGAAAACTAGTTTAATCCTTGTACTGTATGCCCTTGAAAGTCTTTGAGATATTAATAGCTTTAGGTCTATCAGGGCAAGAGAAATACGGACAGCAGGGAATCTGTCAGGGGAAAATTTCTGTCATGAAGTAGTTCTGATTGTAAATGGATGGTTAATTACCCTGAATGGGAACTCTAATAATATGATAATATAAAAACCTGAAGACTCTGTTTCCAACCAACTATAAGTGCCGTTAGCCCTCAATGTACTTCATACATTCCATTATTGATCATTCATTTATACTTGGCATTTGGAAAGACCAGTTAGAGATCAGATCGCAGACCTTAAGAGCTTGGAAAATCCACTTTTCACCCTGGAAAACTCTTGAATTATAATTAATTCTGACAGTAAAATCAAATACAAGACTGACACAAATCAGCTGGGGTTGATTCCTGCTTGTCTGTGTTGCTCTAATTAAGTAAACAAAATGATTCAGTATGCCTACTTAGATAAACACATAAATAATATATCACGTTTTTGTTTAATTTTCTTATTTGCCTTACGTAATAATACCACATAATAGGATTTTACAATTATGTTTAATGTCCAACTTTATTTTTATTCTGAGTGGCTGGTCAGATTAATTAGGTTGAGCATGAAGTCTAATAGAAAAAGTGTTGAGTGACAGCGACAAGGGAGTGCTGTGCCACTTAAAGCTGTTTATAATGGATCAGAGAGGCTGGACGGACTCCAAACACTAAATGAAACTGACTGACAGGCAGTCACTACAGCACCCTGTGGGACTCTGACATCAGAGGGCGAGAGAGAGAGAGTGAGAGAGAGAAAGAGGATGATGGGAGTAGAGTGTGAAAAGAAGAGAGTTACTGGAAAACTAGGATGAGTGATGCGTGACGAGGAGGGGGCAATAGCAGCTGAGTCAGGAAGGAGCAGAAAGTTAAACCGCTGTAACACCTGAAACTTGTGAATCATTCAGGCATAATGGCTTTAATTCTGTGAAATGTCAAAGTATTCCCACAATGACAATAAAGAAAAGTAAAGGGAAAAAAACAGTTACAAAGTGCATTGTAAACAAACAGGGAAAAAACTATACAACACAATGAATGAAAAGAAATGGTCAATATAATAAATAATTTAAAAGAACAAGATTGGAGCAACCTTTAGTTCACTGGGTAGACCCATGTAAGTTGAGTCCATGGCAGCGGTCCAGGTATGAGTTTGACTTGTGGCCCTTATCTTTCATTCCTTCTCTCTCTTCCCCATTTCCTGTCACTTTTCAGCTCCTCTAATAAAGGAAAAAGCCCTGAAAAAAAATCTTAAAAAATTAAATTATTATTTCTCTGCTCACTGAACACAGGGCTCCAATCAAATGCTTGCACTGAGAAATCTGCAAGAGGTAATACACTAACCCGCACTCTCCCATAATTGGTTTGTTCCCTGTATTAGTTTTACGCATTATAAAAAAAAAAAATGGTCATAACCTTTCGCTTGCTCAGCCCTGGAGCATTAGAGCTACCATTCCTGGAAATGTCACCCAGTCCTGATGGGGGAAATACACTGCAAGTAACCCTCCAGCGCCTGTTTACACACAATCTAAAAAAGAACATTTTACTCCTAAAAGGGGGTAAAAAAACAAGAAACAACAACTAAAGGTGAAAAAGACAGAGGTTAAAAATAAAAAAGTGAGATGGATATGAAGAGAGGAGGGCAAAAGATTATTAGACCAAAAGATGAAGCATGGAGGTTAACTGTAACTGTCCAAAACTAATCCTTTAATAAAACACTGATCTTGAATTTGTGCACCTTGCAGTCAGTCCATCGACTAACAGTCAGTCTATCAACAGCAGCCCAGGCGTCAGCAACCCTCAATACATTTCATCCTGATCTCTTCAATTGTATCTATAGACCAGACCTATTCTGACCACAAGTCTTGATAAGTAAGGTAGTCTTTGAAGGTTTTGGCCAGTTTCACAGCACAACTGCTGTCATAAAGTAAAAAGGATGAAGACTGAAAGAATGTCAGACAGACCCTTGTAAAACAGCTAAAGAAAAAAAACATCCACCCTGTCACACTGTTTTGTATCACCAGCTTCCAATTTTCAACTCCCGGTGTGAATTCCTAGTAGACCATGCTTGTACCCCATGCAATGTATTTGTCCTTTCCTACATTCCCCAGAAGGTTTTTCAATGGATATAGCTCTGCTTTCCCTTTATAGCGATGGACTCTATGATAGGTAAAGAGAGTGATAGCAGAGGCATGTATTCTTGATTAATCATTTCTGGTCTATTTTATCTCAAATATCAGCAGAAGAAAGTGTTCTATCTGCAACCTTTGCAAATAATAACCTGTATGATATTTTCATATCAGTGCAAAGTGGTGTCTCTGACTCGAAAAGCTGATGTTCAAATTGATCTTTCAGGTAGCTGAAAAAATATTCTGCAATCAATGTATATTTTACCTCAATACAGATAATATACCAATGCGATGTCCTACTGTCTGTAGTAATAAGAAAAAATACAACACCAAACAACAGGTACACTGGGTACCTGCTTTTTAATGGTGTGAATTCTCATTCAGAACCATGGACAGCTACCTGCTGCCAAGACCTTTCAAAGATGTGATTTAAAGTAAAAAGCAGAAGAGGATTTCTGAACTTTGGTAACTTTACTTTGTCTTTCCTTTAAAGTGCAGCATATTCAGTATTCAATCAGAAAAGGGAAAAACACAAACACATCACATCGGTTGTTTACTGGCTGTACCTAAAACAAAGAATCTTCAGACTACATTTCATGATTCCATATCCAGCCCATAATTCCGCTCGCTGTGGAGAAAAAAATCAAATTCAAATGAGAAAATCTTATTCCCAGTTCAGCTGAGGTAATGTGGGTCAGGAACAGCTGGATCCTGCTGCTGATCCACTCTGCTGCCGTCTGCTCTGCAATCCATTAATAGCCGGGTTTATGCACAAATGAACAGAATCAAATGTGGTTCTCTAAACAGAAAAATAATGCTGTTTTCCATGCAGCTTTGTCTGATTGTTTTGACATGCTTAAAATGACCAGATGTCTTGCTAACTGGCCTGCTGACAGCACCTGAAATAAAGGCTTCTGAAGGTAACAACTGTCAACTGTTTTTGACTGACACTGGTGCAAGGTTCTTGGTGTGTGGCCTATTGAAACCCAGAGGAGGTAGAGAACACAATTTCATTTGCATTTTAAGAATTGCTCAGCTTCAGAGAGCACAACAACATTTATACAATTTCCTGTGTAACACAAAATATCTGTAATGCCTTGAATTGGATTTTCACAAGCCCTCAGGGAATTAATCATTTCATTGCTCAACAGTGAGGTTTTCTGGCATTTCATGGCAATGTTGTTTGCATGTTGGATTTTGTCAGAATGAGCTCATGTGTTCTTACATTTCCAAAAGAGAAACATGCAAGCAACAAATAAGGGGAGGAATCTGTTGATGATGGGATATTACAATTTATCAGGGCGGGACATGTTTTACTATTGCTATGATGATTTTTAAGGTTTACAGTGTGCCTACACTGTTACGTTTTTATTGTCAATTGGTAAGGCCAAAACTGAGACCCGTTTTAGTGGATCTGTTTTCGCGAGAAGAACAGCAGTGTGCGCATGTGTGTGTTTTGCCGACATGTATGAAGTAATAGAGACACAGACTTGAATAAAAGTACAAGTGCTCTATCAAAGAAATGATTTGAGTAAAAGTTGAAGCGCTTTTTTAAGCATCACACTTAGTAGCCTACACTGTGCATTCAACATTTTTTGTACTTAAGTATTGCAAGTAGTTTATTTAAAAATGTACTACTCAAGAACTGAAAGTAAAAGTACAAGTATGTTTTTATGCAGTGTGAATATCCCATTGTTTATGTTATTTCAAATGTGTAGGCTAAAGGCTCTGAAACACTAACCCAATGGCTGACTTCCAGAAGAAAAGGCAGTGGGACTGACTGCCACTGGAACACAGTGAACACAACATAACATTTTTGTAATTGTAATGAGTAACGTTAATGAGGAACCGTATTAAACATGTTTAAAATATGTACTGAAGTAAAAGTGGAAGTTGGAGAAAAAAATAATACTCCAGTACAGTAGTGAAGCAGATCTACTTCGTTACTGTACATCTGGTGTTGTGTGTGTGCGTGCTTGGCCAGTCGGCTGGCCTCCGTGTGCTGAGGGATCAATAACTGGCAATAAGTCTCCTTGCTGCCTCGATCCTCCACAGGCAAGGACCCGGATGCTTTCTGTCACTATGGGTTTCCATGGAAACAGTCTGTGAAAGTGTGTGTGCATGTGTGTCTGTGTGTTGTTGAGGGGTTACACTGAGAGACTGGTGGATTACTGCTGTGTGTGTGTGTGTGTGTGTGTGTGTGTGTGTGTGCGTGTGTGTGTGTGTGCGTGTGTGTGTGTATGCGTGCGTGTATGTGTGTGTGTGTGTGTTAAGGTGAACACAGAGGTTGAGGCAGCCACAAAACAGGAAAGCTACATATACACACACACACACACACACACACACACACACACACACACAAACATGTAGACAGATTAACAACATAAATAAAGATTGTCTTTAAAGATAAGGCCGTCTTGTGTTCTCATTGCCTTCCCCCTCTCGCATAACACTCCCCTCTAATAGCTTGCTACTCTCAGCCATTTGGCTCTCTGTTGATCCATCCCACAGGGGCAGGAATGGAGGGGAGTAAGGCTGTAGAGGGGAAGGCCACAGGCTGTTTGTAACCCTGCTTTCCCCTCCCGACACCCCTCCCCCCCAAAACCCGGGGAGATCCTGAGAGGCAGGCCAGCAGGTGGCCGTTGGCCTGCTGCTCATCTGTCCGGTTTGAAATCAACAGTGATGCATATTCAACACAGCACAGGGTGAGGGTGACAGAGGTGGGACAGTGTGTTTGTGCGTGTGTGTGTGTGTGTGTGTGTGTGTGTGTAGCTTTCCTGTTTTGTTCAGACACATCCTGCCATTCAGACAGTCAGTCAATGACAGAAGAGCCACTTACTGGAACCCCCCCCACACACACACACAAGATGGCATATGGCGGCAGCTGCCCGGCGCGTGTCGTGATTGTGTGAATCTTAGAAGCAGCGTGCATGCACAAATAATGAGCCTCGCCTCTCCGCGGGGACGAGCCTCACTCAATCAAAAGATGAAAGAATTATGGGATGGAAGAAGGTAAAAACCTCCTGTGGAGCTGCTTCTTCTCCTGTGATCCATAACTGTTGATTTAACAGCTGGCTACTAATTTCATTATTAGAACCTCCGTCCTTAGCTTCTCTTCTCTAACTCTTGTCTTGTTCACATTCAGTTTAAATTGGCTCCCTTTAGGTCATATAATTCCTATTCACTTTCAACAGTTTCAAGGGGTTTGCCCTGCAAAATGACACAAGGAAACAGCTCTCAACCTTTTTCTACCTTGGTCTACTTGGTTTTCACTCGTACTACCTACTCTGAATTAAATTAATAGTAATAATGCTTTATCATTATCCACACTAATTCGCACTATGGTAACTGATCACAATAGGACTCCTGGTTCCCTTCTCAAAAAAGGCCTAATGAGTTTGTGCTTCCTACATTTCATTGTCAAGGGCAGGGTACACAACAAGGGGAATTAATAATATTAATAAAAAAGAACATCCATCAGTAAAGGCCTATGTCATAACTCTTTAACATCAGTTGGTCTGTCATTTAGAAATCCATCGTATTCTTACGACTCTACAAACAAATCTAAAAACACACATAAAAAGCAAAATTCTACTTTCCTGCAAAATTAAACTTTCAGCAGGATTGGTTTAGGTGGTTGTTAGCCTACATGAGGTACAGTATGTGTTCACATGTAACGTTGCCAGTGTTAGTTAGTTAGTATGTAAACACATAACAATGAGGAAAAAACTGTAAGCACATTCGCTAAACACGACACACTTGAATGCATCACAAGGCTGCACTGCACAAGTTAATTTATTAGTTTAGCTACCTAGTGCGCTTTTGCTTTCCTCCTCTGTTCCCTATTCCAACCCTATAACAACATATTTCCGTGAGTATAGTACAGTAATGAGTAATAAATAATGCTGGTTGCCTCCGTAACTTACACGTAACAGTTATTTTTAGTCAATGGGTAGGCCTACATAAACGCGAGCATTGCAACCTTGATAGCACGTCACCCAATGCCATTTATATACGTTAGCATCAATGTCCGCGCTACCTAGCATGATAAGGGAAAAAGCATACGCTAATGTTAATTGTAGCTGTAAGCTAGCTAGTTGTTGTAGAAGTGAGAACTGTACATCTTAAATGCATTTTTTCGTTAGCTACAATTTAACAGTGTTCTTAAAGTAAATTAAGTTAGGATACCTTCCCAAAATTTAGCAGCTAACAGTAATTTGACATAGATATTTGCTAACATGAAAACAAACAACACAACATAAGGGCTGAAAAAACGGACTGAATTGCATTAAAAGTCCTACTAAAATAAATGTTGTTCTTGTTCGGCTCTGTAATTTTAAAGTTAGACATAGAAATAGTTTTATTTTTTATATATAACGTTACTTAATGAATTGTCACACAAATGCCTTAAGTCCTTTTTGGGGATGTTCTCAGTTGGTGCCGATATAGGTCATTTTTGACAGACCAGACTTTTTGACAGAGCCTTGGCTCTTAATGCAGATCTATAAAGCTCAGGTAGGTTCACTTTTGGTTGTGCAAGTGTAAGTGTGTGTCAATGCTGTGGTATTACTTTAATTAAATTTTTGGAAAAAATAAATGCAAATGAATTATGAATTATGACTGTGTGTGTGTGTGTGTGTAAAGAAGGTTTTATTGTTAATATTGGGTTTGTATTTTAACAGAGGGGAAACTGAGGACTTTAGTGGCATGCCCATGTTGCTCCATTTCTGCTGGATGTGTAAGTAATGATTTACACTGGAACTTTTGAGTTTCTCTTTTTTCTTTCATATTGTGCTGCAGCTTTTCATTTTCTTTTTTCTGTTTGTATAGTGTGCCTTGTGTCTCAAGTACTAGGCTATTTCATATAGTAGCCTACATATTGTATAGCAGCAAAAATCACATCTCAAAATTAAGAATATGACCTTGTTTTGACCTGTGACAAAACCTTTTGTCCCTTCACCTCCTGTCATCTCTGGTCGGTTAGATCATTTCACCAACCCTTTACTCTCTTTTTTCTACACATGCTTTCTTTGTTCTTGTCCGCCTATTCTGTCTGTCTGTCTGTTTCTCTCTCTTTCCCTCTTTTTTACCTCTGGCGTCCAGTTGGCCAGCTTTGCAGAATCTACATCCAAAAATTATGTAATTGATTATTTGGGTAGAGATAATGTGATTAAGTGTGTGTGTGTGCGTGTGTGCCTGTGCTCCCTTGTGTATGTGCATATGAATTCCTTGGTGAGTGTGTATTTGTATTTGTGATTGTGTGCTGTATCTGTTGGCCACTTTAGTATATTTAAATGAGAGTGATGAGCCTGCATGCATGAGCTATTTGTTTGTTAAATTGTTGACCCACTGCTGTTCCACTGATGCAAAGCAAACAAAACACAGGAACAACAAACAAACAAATAATGTCCCCTCCAAGTCTTTTTGCAAAAAGACAATACATATCATAAAGAAAAGTGATGAAAGTTAAATAAATGGTGTTGACATCCAAAAGCTCAAACACCCCAGCAGAGATCTTTGGTATGACAAAGGAGAGCAGGATGTCGAATCACACATTAATTCTATTCAGGTCACAGAGTTTTGTTTATAAAAAGACTGATTAGGGAGAATGATGAAGGAAGATCAATTTAGAAAGTTAAGGGAGAGGATAAGAGATTTGAAATATTTTTAAAAAAAGATAACGAAAAGGAGATGAAAGACAGATACAGGTAAAGAAAATACCAAATAAACAAACGTGTGCGTGTCTGCGTGCGTGATTGCATGTGTGAAGGGAAAGGACTAGAGAGGAGGGCAGAATGGTTTATAGGCCAGCTGTGTGTAGTCTTTTAGTCAGTCAGTGACCTAAATCACTGAATAAAAAGAGAGAGAATGAGAGGAGTGTGTGTGAGGAGGAAGATAAACTAAGGAGAGGAGAAGGAAAAAAAGTATGTGAGACAGAGGTTGAGCAGAAAAAAAGGATGTTGATGAAAGGAAGTAAGGAAGAGTTGGAGTTGAGAGCAAAAATAAAAGAGTGAGAGTGATGACATGCATGAGGATAAAATTATGCAGCGGAGACATAAATATCAGGGCTTGTTATTCGTTGACTGCTTTACATTTCCAGAACAAAAAACGTCCTGCCACACTGGCTCACTACACTTTTGTTTCTGTGTGACTGTTTTCTAAGCATAGTATCACACCACAATATGCATAATGAAAAATCTAAATATTGAAAGCATGCCAAGCTGTAAATCAAAAACAAAATATCACATTAAGAGTTTTCAAGAAATAAATTTGTATACCTTTTTGCCAAAATAGAGTTAGGGCTCATTATACTCAGAGATTTGTACCAGCACACAACATATACCACAAAAAGAGAGAGAATACGTTTATAAATATTTCTCCATGTTGTAAATATCATCATGGTCAAATAATTGCATGTGTGATTCAGAGCAGGTTAGCACACAAAGAGGGATCAAAAACAAGGGCATCACTTTTTGGCTTCACAACTGCTAGCTTCTCTGACAGCTTAGGACCACAGGACCGCCGGGGCTTCGGCACCCATAATTCAGGCACAGCTTAAGATTTTATTCTGAGTTCTACTAATTATCAATTACTTTCTTCCTTCCTTTTTGTTTGTTTTTTGTTTTTAATTATTTACATTTTTTTGTATAATACATACACAGACATACATATGTACATATACTGTATATGCATACGCATATATACACTCACCGGCCACTTTATTAGGTACACCTGTCCAACTGCTCGTTAACACTTAATTTCTAAGCAGCCAA